>NC_133527.1:1213457-1463619 GCF_048544455.1 Silene latifolia
TATTTTAACCTTTTTAGATTTAATATACATCAATTTCACTGCTCTAAGGTCAGATTTAATTCTCGCTTTTTCTCCTCGCTTTTCAATCACGCGTCCGAGCTCATTTCAGAATCAACTATTCGATTTCGTGAATCAACCTGCTCGATTTCTTAACCTCAAATAACGAAGCTTTAACACATTTTTCACGATATCCGAGTTTCCCAAATGCCTGTTTGTAGCACACTGCACTTAAATGTCTTCCTTGGTGCTCAAACTTTATGTGGCTCCTTTATCCGGAATTCAAGGAACTCTTGTGATTTTGAGAATTTGTTCTCGGACTTAATCCTAAAAACTGTATTATTTACACTTCATTTTTAGATTGCTCGAATACACTTCAATTTCCCGAAACTGCACTCATTTTTCTCTCTTATTCAATTTCTTTTTCTGAGCTTTTTTCAGAATCACGCTCCGATCATTTCTTGTGAATCAACTGTTCTCGATTTCACCTCAAATAACGAGTTTCACGTATAATCCGAAGCCGGCGAATACGCCGGGTTTCAGGTACACCGCACTCCCAAATGTCTTCCGTTGGTGTTTCAAACTTTGCGTGGCCGTTTTATCTGACCTGGAGGAACTTTCTAGTGATTCCGGAGAATTTTATTGGACCCGGAATTTGAAAAACCGTATTATACACTTCAATTTCAACCTGCTCGGAAGGTCGTACTGGAACCCGCTTTTTCCCACGCTTTTCAATCACGCGTCCGAGCTCATTTCGTGAATCAACCGATTTCGTGGAATCAAGCTCATTTCAAATAACGAGCTTTAACACATTTTTCACGATAATCCGAGTTCCGGCGAATGCTGGTTTGTGGCACACCGGCACTCCCAAATGTCTTCCGTTGGTGCTCAAACTTTGCGTGGCCGCTTTATCTGACTGAGAACTTTCTATGTGATTTCCGAGAATTTTGTTCTCGGGACCCCGAATCCTGAAAAACCGTATTATACACTTTAATTTCAGCCGTTCAAGGTCTTACTTTGTTTTTTTCTCCTGTTTTTCAATCACGTCCGAGCTCATTTCGTGAATCAACTGTTCGATTTCGTGAATCAACCTTTCGATTTCAATTTCAAATTTTAAAACATTTTTTCACGATAATCTGAGAAGCCGAATGCCGGTTAGGCACACCGCACCTCAAATGTCTTCCGTTGGTGCTCAAACTTGCATGTGGGCCGCATTTATCTGACCCGAGGAACTTTCTATGTGATTTCCGAGAATTTTGTCGACCCTGAATCCTGAAAACGGTATTATAAAACTTCAATTTCTAGCCGTCAAGGTTTTACCGACTCGCTTTTTTTCTTCCATGTTTTTCTAATCACGCTCCGACTCATTTCAAGAATCAACTCTTTTGATTTCAAGAATCAACTCGCTTCGATTTTTACTTCAAATAACGAAGCTTTAACACATTTTTCACGATAATCCAATTTCAGCAATGCTGGTTTCAGGCACACCGCACTCACTAAATGTCTTCCGCTGGTGCTCAAACTTTACGGGCCGCTTTTATCTGACCCGAGAACTTTCTATGTGATTTTGAGAATTTTGTTCCGACCCTTTAATCCTAAAACCGTATTATACACTTCAATTTTCACTGCTCGAAGGTCGATCGAACTCGCTTTTTCTCCCGCTTTTCAATCACGTCCGAAGTTCATTTCGTGAATCAACCTTTCGATTTCAGGAATCAACCGATTTCAAAATTTCAAATAACGAGCTTTACATTTTTCACGATAATCCGAAGTTTCGACACGCTGGTTTCAGGTACAAAAGACCGCCAAATGTCTTCCGCTGGTGCTCAAACTTTGCATGGCCGCTTTATCTGACCCGAGAACTTTCTATGTGATTTCCGGAGAATTTTGTTCGGGACCCTTAATCCTAAAAACCTGGTATTATACACTTCAATTTCTCATTGCTCGAAGGTCGACGACCGCTTTTTCTCCTGTTTTTCAATCACGTCTGAGCTCATTTCAGGAATCAACCTATTCGATTTCGTGAATCAACCTCGCTTCGATTTCACCTTCAAATAACGAGCTTTAACACATTTTTCACGATAATCCGAGTTTCTCGCTTAATGCTTGCGGTTTCAGGTACACCGCACCAAATGTCTTCCGCTGGTGCTCAAACTTTGCGTGGCCGCTTATCCACCCGAGGAACTTTCTATGTGATTTCCGAGAATTTTGTTCCGACCCTTAATCCCGAAAAACCGTATTATACACTTCAATTGCTCAAGGTCGTGACGACTTCGCTTTTCTCCATGTTTTTTCAATCACGTCCGAGCTCATTTCAGAATCAAGAATCAACTCCGTTTCGATTTTTAAATTTCAAATAACGAAGCTTTAAGACATTTTTCACTATAATCCGAAGTTTTGCTAATTGTTTCAGGTACACCGCACTTCCAAATGTCTTCCGCTTTGTGTGCTCAAACTTTGCGTGGCCGCTTATCCGATCCGGGGAACTTTATGTGATTTCCGAGAATTTGTTCCCGTGTCCTAATCCCGAAAACCGTATTATACACTTCAATTTCAGCTGCTCTAAGGTCGTGACCGACCTTGCTTTTTCCTCGCTTTTTCAATCACGCGTCCGGAGCTCATTTCAGAATCAACCTGTTGGGTCAGATTTCAACCAAATAAAAAGCTTTAACACATTTTTCACGATAATCCGAAGCTTCGCATAACGCTGGTTTAGGTACACCCATTCCTAAATGTCTTCCGCTGGTGTTTCAAACTTTGCGTGGCCGCTTATTCGACCCGAGAACTTTATGTGATTTCCTGAGAATTTTGTTCCGGGACTTTGGATCTCAAAAACCGCGTATTATACACTTCCAATTTACACTGCTCTAAGGTCGCACGTTTCCGACCAAGCTTTTTCTCCCCGCTTTTCAATCACGCTGCCCGAACTTCATTTCATAATCAACTCGTTTCGATTTCAGAATCAACTCGTTTCGATTTCAATTACCAAATAACGAGCTTTAACACATTTTTTAGGCACACCGGCACACCCAAATGTCTTCCGTTGGTGCTCAACAAATTTTTGGCCGCTTTATCTAACCCGAGGAACTTTCTCCGTGATTTCCGGAGAATTTTGTTCCGGACCCTAATCCCGAAACCATGTATTATACACTTCAATTTCACCCATTCGGAAGGTCGATCCGGACCCTGCTTTTTTTCCCTTTTTCAATCACGCGTCCGGAAGCTCATTTTAGTGAATCAACCGATTTCAGAATTCCTCAAAATAACAAGCTTTAACACATTTTTAACGATAATCCGAGTTTCTGCGAATTCGTCGGTTTATGGTACACCGCACCCTAAATGTCTTCCGTTGGTTCTCAAACTTTACGTGGCCGCTTTATCTGACCCGAAGAAGTTTCTATGTGATTTCCGGAGAATTTTATTCCGGGACCTGGAATCCCGAAACCGTATTATACTTCTAATTTCAGCCGCTCGAAAGGTCGCACGAACCGTTTTCTTTTCTCCTTGTTTTCAATCACGCTGAGCCTCGAATCAAGTTCATTTGTGAATCAATCTTTTCGATTTCAAATTTCACCTCAAATAACGAGATTTTAAGGCATTTTTCACTAACTGAAGCCGAGAATTTAATGCTCGGCACAGGCACTCCCAAAGACACCCAAAGTTCTTCCGTTGGTGCTCAAACATTGCGTGGCCGTTTTATTTTACCCGAGGAACATTTGTGATTTCCGGAGAATTTTGTTCTGGACCCCTGAATCCCGAAACCGTGAATTATACACTTCAATTTCAAATTGCCGAGAGGTCGTGACGGTCGACCTTTTTTTCCTTTTTCAATTACGCGTCCGAGCTCATTTCAAGAATTAACCTATTCGATTTCAGCCTCAAATTACGAGTTTTAACATTTTTCACGATAATCCGAAGTTTTGCGAACGTCGTTTGGTACACGTAAGACCCCAAATGTCTTCACAGGTGCTCAAACTTATGTGGTAGGATATTATTTGTACCCTAGAACTTTCAAAAATGTGATTTCGGAGAATTTTGTTCCGGACCCTTAATCCTAAAAACCTTGTATTATACACTTCAATTTCACATAGCTAAGGTATGAAAATGATAGCTTTTTCAAACCCCTTTTCAATCAGGGAGCCCGAAGCCTTCAAATAATAGAAAAATCAAAAGGTAAAAGGTTTCTGAATCAAAACTAGGTCCATTTCCTTCAAATAACGAGCTTTAAGGATTTTTCACGATAATCCGAAGTTTCTTGTTTAATCGCATTTGGGTACAAACACGCAAAGCCAAATGTCTTCCTCCGCTGGTGCTCAAATTTCGTGAAGTCCTCCAACACAAGGAACTTAATGTAACATGTAGTAGAGACTTTCATAAACAATATGATAAACAATGTAATTATCATGTAATCTAACCACTGACCCCTAAAGGTCACTGCAAACTAACTATCATGTGAATCATATTTTTCAATCAGTAATCCGAACTTATCAATCAGAAGGTATCAACCTATTCGATTTCATAAAATCAAATAACAAGAAAGGGGCACATTTATCAAAGACAAATCCGAAGTTCTTAGCACTTGCCAATCACTTGTAACTCGAGTCTATACCACGAGGAACCCAAAAGTCTTCGGTTGGTGCTTCAAATACTTATGTGGGCCAAGACACAACACAACCCGAGGAACTTTCATGTGATTTAAACATTTTGATACACACCACCGCACCCGAAAAAATTTTCAGAAAAACAAAAGTGAGTACCCTCAAGAGTCCACCAAAGGGTTTAAGCAAGATTTTTCTCCTCGTTTTTCAATCACGCTGGCACCGAGCCATTTTCACTTGGAATAACCACTAGTCAGAACACAAAGAGCTATCGCGTTGAACATTTTTCACGTCAAATACGAAGACTCATCTAAGGGCCTAAATACTCACCCCCAAAGACCTAGTCCCGAACCTAGTCCCAAATTTTGAATATTTTAGCCCACACCACACAAGACTCACCACAATAAGTCGTAAGACACCCACTTAACCTTAAGAGGGCAAAAGTCCCACTACCAACACTAACTAATATTCTATCACATGCGTGAAAGGCTATATAAATGTCTATTTACAAGATAATCCCAACAGATCCTCAATAAGTATTCAATACTAATTTCCAATCCTAATTTTAACAATATTAAAGGCTTTAGGGAACCAGGGCCATTTCTACAATACAAGACACTATTAAATCTCAATAAGCTATACATGTGAACTAAAGCTTGATAAATGGCCTAAAACAAGAAAAAGGCCGATTATCTAAATCATTCAACTGGACTTTTACCCATGAACCCCCCGCGATGCACGGTCAAATCATGGCCGATCAATCACTCACTAATCGATCGCATCACACTCAAAGGGACTAAGGCTGCGAATGTCAACAAAACCTCGTATATTTTCTCCCTATAAAATTCATTTTCAATCACGCGTTACAAGCTCATTTTGTGAATCAACTATCCTCGATTTAACTAAATAACAGGCTTTTACACATTTTTCACGATAATTTTTGTTACTAGTATGCTTGGTTTGTCAAAATACTACCCATTTTTGGACCGTTAATATATTCGAAATAATTTATTAATCAAATAAAAGTTGATATTTAAGTATTTAAAGTAAAAATAATTCAAAGAAATATAATTTTATTATCTGCCCGTCCCCCTACACCACCTTATTTTTCCATTTTTATTTAGTAAGAGAAAATCCTAAAAATTAATTAATCGTCCCAATTCAACTTGAATAATTTAAACTAACAAAAGGCACAAATTAAAATATGCATGCAACAAATTTATCATGTGAAAATTACTACTCAAAGTAAAATCACCAAACATACAAAAATCAAAAACATGTGATTTATCTTTCGTCGAGTAACTCGAAATATGTTACCTTAAGCTAGAAAAGGCAAAATAACCCTTGAGAAAACCCTAAAAACAGTAGCTACCCATCATCCTCTACTACATAGGAGTCCCCCACATCATCCTCATAATCTTCACCTATTAAAAACAAAAAACACAAAAAAAGTCACCAAAACCGATATTATACCCAAAATCGTCTTAAAACAACTTCAAGAAAACTGAAATTAGAACATACTAAGTTTGTAGATCTCGAGGGATTCCGAAAGGTAAATTATGCAAAAACTGATAAGAAACAAGAAATTGTGTTGAAAATTAGCTTGAATTTTGTTGAAATGGTGATTTGAAAGTTTTTAGAGGTTGAAGAAGGTTAAGAACAAAAAAAATCAGAAAAAAAGAGTAAAGGGGAAGGGAGGTCAGCGGGAAAGGGAAAAGAAAGGAGGAAAAGAGCGGGTTTGAGCGTAGGGATTTTTCTAGTCGGTTTTGACTCATTTCGATAATAATTAAAACCGTAAGTCAAACGCAAATTCCGACAAGACCAAAGTTCTTAAACACGAGATTACAATAAAATTGAGTATTCATACGACCCATTTCCAAATTCGTTTACCCAACGTTCAAAAGAATTGTCATTTTTCCCCCGATACGCCCTTATTTCGAAATAAAAGTTTTACGGTTAAAACTATTTTTAAACATCCTCCAAATCATCAAAATAAATACTTTTCTTCAAAATATAATAAAATTATATTTCTTTGAATTATTTTTACTTTAAATACTTAAATATCAACTTTTATTTGATTAATAAATTATTTTCGAAATATATTAACGGTCCAAAATTATGGGGCTTATAATCACCCTCCTTTTAAAAAAAGTTTAGAGTCCTCTAAACTTAGAAGGAGAAATTATAGTTATAAGAAAATATAGGTATCTTTTCAATGAAACGGTGATACTCTTGTTGATCAGACAAGAACATCCATATTCATATCAAGATATAAAAATATTTCTACATCAATAAATGAGAAAACCCATTATTGGGACGTCACCAACAACGAGATTCAACATTCACTAATGTTAAAACCATTGAAAATCATACAAGCATTTTCAAACTTTTAGTTTAAAATTCTTTAGTAAGAATACTATCTTTACTAATTATGATTATACAAGGCTTAGTAACTCGGAAAAAGAGTAAGAAAAGGAATACCTTATGGAAATAAATCAAAATTTCATTTTCAAATCTTTAAAAATAGGTTAGGTTTTGAAATAAGTGATAAACTTTTATGAATGAATCAAAATGTGGCTTGAAAAATTTAGAAGTTGTACAACACGGAAAATAACAGATAGCATATAAACAAAGTATATTAAGATGATTCAACCTTAACTAATGGAAAAAGAGTTATGATGAATTTTTTTATGGGGTAAAATTGGAAGTCATAATTACAAAGGATGTCAAAGATAGAGTTTGAAGGTTACCAACATCAAACTTACGATGTGAGTATGATGATGTAAGGAAAGAGATATGACGCTTACTCAAGAGGAAGAAGGAGATTAAACACCAAGGAAACGCAGACACTCATATCTCAAATAACAACATCACTCCCAAGAGTCTCCTCAATTGCTTATGTTACTTCTTCCTAACATATTCCCTGGAACAAGATATTTCACTATAAGTGTGATCTCATCGCTCCAAATTCTCAAACATCCCAAAAGTCAATCCTTTCCTCCAAGTCTATGTCAAGACTTCCAACAAAGGCCATGTTAATCCCAACTAGAGCGACTATGGGTTCCTCAAAAGTAAACCTTCAATCAGAGTCCCAATACCATGCTCTACAACCCAACTTAGAGTTCCTCAAATATTCCACAAGGTTCTCATTTCAAAACAAGGTAGTAACATACCAACCTCAAAATTATGAAAAATCAATAGGATCTCAAGTTTCTCTATCAAGATTCCAGGATTCTCAAAGCAGAACTACACCCGGCTCAACATCGTCTCATCATCTCGAATCCACTCAATGCGACTAAGATCTATAAAACAATAGGATTAACAAATTCTTCTCAATACTAAGTCTCTCTCAACTCAAGAACTCTCAAGAGCCAAACTAATCCTACATCCATCACCAATCCATTCTGGTCATCAACATCCCCAAGGTGTATTCTTTCAAATTTGACATCCTAAACTTACTTACCATCAAATTCTCAAGGTACAAGGTCATAATTGTAACAACACTTTATCACCCCGGAATTTTAAAACCATAAATCCAAAATATGTTCCTTAGCCTAACAATTGGTGTCATCCATACCCACTACCCTTTCTAGTTACCAAACAAATTATAAAACCTCCCAATAATGTAGCTTACTCTCACTCACATAACATACTTCAAGTAGTAATCAATATCACCCACTAAAACCAACAAATAACCCCACATTTAACATTTCATATCGATAACATATACATTATCAAGCCCTCCTATCCAAAGTGATTATGTAAAAATCAAAACTACTTAGTCAAATATCCTCAAAGTCATATCTACTAACTCAAGTAGAACATGGTCAAAAGGTACCAACTATACTAAGGAGATAAGGAGTGATAAAAGAATTGAGAAACGGTAAAACATTTCCGAAGGGTGCATGAATGCGACAAGTTGGAAACTAAGGAGTCGGTCCAGTAAAGGTAACGGTTGACATAAATAAGAGGTATTCGAGTTAAGAAGATATCTCGGGCAAGAAGAAGATACGTAAACTTTGGCATAAAAACAAGGTTCAAAGATCGTTAAAGAGAAGGAAAGGAGAAAACAAGCGTGATAATGAAAGGGTTACGCTAACCCAAACACTCATCAAAGCTTATGATCGATATGGTATTGTTACCTCACTAAGGTGCTCAACAAAACTCCAAAAGTCCACCAAATCATAGGACTAACAAGGACTCCACGAGGGTAGGTATTCTTCAACTCAATTGGTTCTAAGAGCCAAAATCAATTCACCACACAAATTTATTTGTTACCACCCATGTCCCAAAGTATCTCCTTTTCAATTCTCGTCATTGAACTTCACTTACTATGTCATTCCCAAGTACCATAGCTTGTCTACTCCATCATCTCACCACTTAACACTTCTAGTCTTCGATACCATAAATTGGGAATCACATCTTGAACTCAAGAACTACATCAAAACAACATTCCACCAAAATTCCCAAATCCAGATATGACAAATAAAGTCAACCCACGTGATCTCAAATTAAAGTCAACAAGGGCTACTCTATACTAAATTTGGTCAATTCAAAAGGTTTAACAAACTAACTAATTCCAAAGTACGATGCAATCCATTAAGCAACGTCCATATCCTATTGTATTCCTTTCAAGGCCTACAAGGATTAGGCTAACTATCATTCCTTTAATTCTCCACAAGAAACATCGAGACTCTCAAATGAAGTAGCTAGGTTCATTTCAACTTATGTGCTAAGGTAGTACCCACGCTCAATCACTTATAACAAACAAACAAAAGACATAAATCCCAAAGTGTTTCACAACTCACTAGACTCCCATATCAAGCACAACTAACAAGACTAGCAAAGGATCCCAAGTTATATTCTCTTATCTTTCACTCAAACCTTAAACAATCAATTTCTCAACCTCACTCACTGCTCTCGATGTTACATTCTCTCAAAACCGGGTTCTCTTGAACAAGGGAACTATCCTACGTAAATAAAAAGGAAGATGTCCACATGGGCTTTATTATAAGAAGAAAACGAACCTAAGATGAATCAGGAAAAGGAATTGAAAGGTAGTTACCAAGTAGAGAAGAGGAATTTGAAAGACTAATAAACAACGAGATTGAAAGACTAAGGTAAGATTGCATTATCTACATCTATTGGAGAGCCATCTTACAAAAGAGAAAATCAATTAGTACCTAACAATTAGCAATCACAAATGCACTACCACATAAAACTTAAATCTACCCATCCCACCCTTCTCAAAGTTTATTGACAAAGGTCAAGTGATTTTTAAGGGGTGTACAAATCCATACGTATAATAGGCTCGATACCAACCGTGACACCCTTAAATCTAGCCTTAATTAATTACGTAAATTCTAATTTAAAAATCCCGGTAGGATATGTTTGTAATTGGTTCAACTAGCCAAAAACCTATAATTTCAAAAATTTTTCTAAACCAATCACAACATATCCAACAAGAGTGGGTGAACCCAAACCTGCATTAAATTAACCGATTTACATGCCATAGCTAAACTATATGAAAATATAAAGATACAAACTCAAAATAGAAAAGGGAGACATATGTCCCTTCAAATAATATACAAAAGCAAAAGGTAAAAGGTTTACTAATAGAATAGCCAAAACTAGGTCCAAGGTTCCTTATGCTCACTAGCCTGCCTGTGACCCCTAAACAAGCATCAACAACCTCACAATCGCATTTTATACAAAACACGAAAGCCACAATTCAAATAGGGAGTAACTTCGAGTCCTCCCACCTACTTAATCGTCAAAAATTAATGTAACATGTAGTAAAACATGTAAACAATATGATAAACAATGTAATTATCATGTAATCTAACAAATGACCCCTAAACCGACCAAACTAATCATCATGTGAATCATATAATTCAAATAGTAATCCAAACTTTATCAATCGTAACCACAATCTCACCTATTACAGCCATAAAATCACCATACAAGAAAGGGCAATATATCAAAGACAGACATAAGTTCTTAGCACGGTCAATAGTCACTTTGTAACTCGAGTCTATACCACGAGGTAAGGAAGGTAATCGAACCGGTATCTTGCTCACGGTTAATATTAATAAAACATGGCCAAGACACAACACAACCCTAGCCTAAAACTGCTACAGACCTAGACATGCGGATACACACCACCGCACCCAAGACCCACAATTTTTCTAAAAACAAAGTGAGTACCCTAAGGAGTCCACCAAAGGGTTGGCTAGTACTTAAGCTGACCCCTTACTATCAAAATAAGTAACCGAGGGTCATGCCCGACTTGGATAAACATCCACTAGTCGTAGAACACAAAGGCTATCAAGCAGTGAACATATACTGCCAAAGACTATAAAGACCTATCTATGATGAAGGCCTTCTAACATCACCTAGGACCTAGTCCTTACCAAATCTAGTCCCAAATTGAATACTTTAGCCCACACCACACAAGACTCACCACACAAGTCAAGTAAGAGGCAGTCCAACTTACAACATAAATTCTAACCTATCATGTGAAAGGCTATATAAATGTCTATTAAAGATAACCAAGTGTCCCTCAATAAGTATTCAATACTAATTTCCAATCCTAAAGCAATTTTAACAATATTAAAGGCTTTAGGGGAAACTAGGGCCATTACTACAAAATATGACACCTATTAAATTCAATAAGCTATACATGTGAACTAAAGCTTGATAAATGTCAAAACAAGAAAAGGCCGATTATCTAACATTCAAAATTTGATTATCTAATTCATTCAATGTGACGGTCACCATTTCACTGACTAATCACTCACTAATCCGACATCGCATCGCTCAAAGGGACTAAGGCTCAAGCCGCACAATCAACAAAACATTACAATTATCGCTATAAAATTCATTTGAGCCTATTAATTACAATTTCATTTAAACTATCCTTAACATGTGATAACTATTATTATAAGCAATAATTTTACCATTAACATAATTTTTGTTACTAGTATGCTTCAATTCAAAATACTACCCATTTGTTACTTATACTATTCTAACATTAATTAACCCGAAATGACCATTATTGTACGAAACCGCGGGCACTACTCAACCCAACCCTATTGCCGTGGCTGCCGTATTCTACACGGGCCGGCCCCCTTTCTACACCACCATTATTTTCCATTTTTGTCTAGTAAGACCTATTCAACATTAATTAATCGCTCCCAATTCAACTTTGTTAATTTAAACTAACAAAAAAGGCATAATTAAAACATGATGCAACAAATTTTAACATGTGAAAACTACTACTCAAACAAAAATCACCAATCATACAAAAACAACAAAGATTGTGATTACAATTCTACGAGTAACTGGAAATTAGTATTGACCTTAAGCTAGAAAATGAGCATTTAGCTTGAATAAACCGAACCCTAACAACAACTAGCCGCTTATCCTCTAGCACTTAGGTTGGTAAGTTGGACTTTTCTTCACCTCTTATGGTTAAGTGGGTGTCATAAATTACTTGTCTTGTGTGGTGTTGTCTTAAAACAACTTAATGAAAACTGAAATTAGAACATACTAAGTTGTAGATCTCGGCGAGGGATTCCGGAATGTAAATTTGTGAAAAAACCGTCTTGAAATGAAGCCTTTGTGTTCGAAAATTGACTAGTGGATTTATATTATGTGAAGATGGTGATTTGTGTTTATTAGAACAAGTGGTCGACAAAGAAAATAGCCAAAATGGAAGTGGAAGGGGGGTTTGGTACCACGGACTTTGGAGAGAAAAATTGTGGGTCTTGGGTTTGTGGTGTGTATCCGCATGTCTAGTTTGTTTGACTCGGGCAGATTTTAAGGCTAAGTCAAATGTGTTGTGTCTTGGCCATGTTTCTTAAAAGAAATTACAAGAAAATGAATATTTATCGACTACCTTTCCTCGTGCTGTTACCAATGTTAAAAGAATTGCTAAGAACTTTCCCTCGTCTTTGATATATTGCCCTTTCTTGTATGGTGATTTTATGAATCAGCTTAAAGGTGAGATTTTTAAACATTGCAATTGATAAAGTTTGGATTAAATACTTGTTATAAAATTCACATGATAGTCTAGTTTGGTCGATTTTGGCTCATTTACTTTAGAATACTTGATATCAATTATTTGATTTATCAAATTATTTACATGTTACATTACATGTTACATTATATATGACGATTCGTGGGGTTACACAAGTTACTCACTTCCAATTGTGGCTTTCGTGTTTGTATCAAATACGATTGCGAGTTGTTGATGCTTTGTTGGGGTCAAGCACAGGCTATGCGAAGGAACTGGACCGGAGAATTTTTATAGTAAACGCTTTTTAAAAACCGTGTATTATAATTTGAAGGGACATATGTCTCCCTTTTTTCTAGGTTTGTCAACCCGTTCTATTTTCTTTTTCAATCACGCGAAGTAGTTCGTTAGCATTGCAGGTTTTGGCACCCGCCTCTTGGGAATATTGGAAATGTTGTGATTGGTTTAGAAAAACTTTTTTTTCACGATAATCCGGGTTTTCTGGGTAGTTGAGCAAATTACAAACATACACCGGCACCCCCCAAATATATTTAATTATGTCAGATTTTGCGTGACCGCTTTATTATTGAGAGGGTGAAAATCTTATGCGATGTTCCTGGAGAATTCTTTTAGGATGATCTGTTTCATCCCGAAACCGTGTATTACACTTCACTTCACTCGTTCAGAGGTCAGACTGACCCGTTTCTTTTTTTCCTTTGTCTCCATAGTCACGTCCTAGCTCATTTCAACTGTTAAATAAGTCGGTCCATATCTGCAATCCATGTGATAACATTTAATGCATTTTTCACGATAATCCGTGGTGAGAGTTTCGCGAATGTCACTGCACACCGGACTTGGCTCCTTTTGTAGTAAATGATCGCTTTATCCGACCCCAAGAACAGGTGCGATTATCTAGAATTTGTTACGCGAGAACAAAAACACAATCCTCGATGTTGTATCGAATGGGAGGTCGACCTCTCGGCATTTCTTTTTTCCCTGTTTTTTAATCACGGTCCTAACTCTTGAGCTAGCTAACTTGTTTCTTTTTCTCCTTCAGTTTTTAATCTCATTTTAGGAATCACGTTGGTGAATCCGAGCTTTAACACATTCCAACTAGGGAAGGTAAGTTGGCCCAAATGTCTTCCGTTGGTGCTCAAACTTTTTCATAGTGTTCCGCTTTATCTCACCCGAGAACTTTCCTATTCGATTTCGAGAATTTGTTCCGGTTGGATCCGAAACCGTGTATTATACATTCAACTTTCGGGAGGGACCGAAACCGATTTCTTTTTTCTCCGTTTTCAATCACGCGTCCTAGCTCATTTCAGGAGTTAAGTTCGACTTTCAAATTTCAAATAACGAGTCTTTAAACGCATTTTTTTCACGATAATCCGAGTTTGGTATGTCACATTTTGGGCAGACTTTTCACCCCAAATATCTTCCGTTGGTGCTCAAACTTTGCGTGGCCGCTTTATCCGACCCTAGGAACTTTCTATGTGATTTCCGGAGAATTTTGTTCCGGACCCCGGAATCCCGAAAAACCGTGTATTATACACTTCATTTTCAAACCGCTCGGAAGGTCGATCGGGTCCCGCTTCTTTTTCTCCTTATTTTTCAATCACGCGTCCGAGCTTATTTCAGGAATTAGCCTGTTCGATTTCAGCCTCAAATAACGAGCTTTAACACATTTTTCGTGATAATCCGAGTTTCGCGAATACTTTGCCGAACCTAAGCACTCTAAATGTCTTCCGTTGGTGCTCAAACTTTGCGTGTCCGCTTTATCCGACCCGAGGAACTTTCTATGTGATTTCCGGGAATTTTGTTCCGACCCGTGATCCCGAAAAAACGTGTATTATATACTTCATTTCAAATCGCTCGAAGGTCGATCAACCCTCTTCTTTTCTCCTATTTTTCAATCACGCGTCCGAGCTTATTTCAGAATTAGCCTGCTCGATTTCAGCCTCAAATAACGAGCTTTAACACATTTTTCACGATAATCCGAGTTTCTGCGAACGCGAATCGAACCCCACCCCAAATGTCTTCCGTTGGTGCTCAAACTTTGTGGCCGCTTTATCCACCCGAGGAACTTTCTATGTGATTTCCGGAGAATTTTGTTCCGGGACCCTGAATCCCGAAAAACCGTGTATTATAACACTTCAATTTCACTGCTCAAAGGTCGACGACTGACCGCTTTTTCTCCTATTTTTCAATCACGCGTCCGAGCTTATTTCAGAATCAACCCGTTCGATTTCACCAAATAACGAGCTTTAACACATTTTTCACGATAATCCGAAGAGTTTCGGGATCGCTGGTTTCGCCCAGCACGGCCCCAAATGTCTTCCGTTGGTGCTCAAACTTTGCGTGGTCGCTTATTCGAGCCGAGGAACTTTCTATGTGATTTTCGGAGAATTTTGTTCCGGACTTAATTCCGCAAAACCGTGTATTACACTTCATTTTCACTGCTCGAAGGTCGACAGACCGCTTTTTTCTCCCCGTTTTTCAATCACGCGTCCGAGCTCATTTCAGAAATCAACCTGCTCGATTTCAATTTTTCAAATAACGAGCTTTAACACATTTTTCACGATAATCCGAGTTTCGGCGAATGCAGGTTTCTGGCACATCGGCACCCACTAATGTCTTCTGTTGGTGCTCAAATTTTGCGTGGCCGCTTTATCTGACCCGAGGATCTTTCTATGTGATTTCCGGGGAATTTTGTTCCGGGACCCCGGAATCCCGAAAAACCGTGTATTATACACTTCAATTTCAAGCCGCTCGGAAGGTCGACCGACCGTTTCTTTTTCTCCCCGTTTTTCAATCACGCATCCGAGCTCATTTTAGGAATCAACCTGTTCGATTTCAGCCTCAAATAACGAGCTTTAACACATTTTTCACGATAATCCGAGTTTCGGCGAATCGAACCTAGGCAGCACCCCAAATGTCTTCCGTTGGTGCTCAAACTTTGCGTGTCCGCTTTATCCGACCCGAGGAACTTTCTATGTGATTTCCGGAGAATTTTGTTCCGGAATCCCGAAAAACCGTGTATTATATACTTCAATTTCAGCCGCTCGGAAGGTCGTACGACCCTGTTTTTTTCTCCTTATTTTTCAATCACGCGTCCGAGCTTATTTCAGAATTAGCCTTTTCGATTTCAACCTCAAATAACGAGCTTTAACACATTTTTCGCGATAATCCGAGTTTCGGCGAATCTTTTAACCGCACCCCAAATGTCTTCCGTTGGTGCTCAAACTTTGCGTGTCCGCTTTATCTCACCCGAGGAACTTTCTATGTGATTTCCGGAGAATTTTGTTCCGGACCCGGTGATCCCGAAAAACCGTGTATTATATACTTCAATTTCAGCCGTTCGGAAGATCGTCGAACCCGTTTCTTTTTCTCCCTATTTTTCAATCACGCGTCCGAGCTTATTTCGTGAATTAGCCCGTTCGATTTCACCTCAAATAACGAGCTTTAACACATTTTTCAAGATAATCCGAGTTTCGCGAATCGCCGAACCGGCACCCCAAATGTCTTCCGTTGGTGCTCAAACTTTGCGTGGCCGCTTTATCTCGACCCGAGGAACTTTCTATGTGATTCCGGAGAATTTTGTTCCGGACCCCGAATCCCGAAAACCGTGTATTATAACACTTCAATTTCACCGTTCGAAAGGTCGTACTGACCCCGTTTCTTTTTCTCCCTATTTTTCAATCACGCGTCCGAGCTTATTTCGTGAATCAACCCGCTCGATTTCAAAGCCTCAAATAACGAGCTTTAACACATTTTTCACGATAATCCGAGTTTCGGCGAATCTCGAACCGGCACCCCAAATGTCTTCCGTTGGTGCTCAAACTTTGCGTGTCCGCTTTATCCGACCCGAGGAACTTTCTATGTGATTTCCGGAGAATTTTGTTCCGGGACCCCGGAATCCCGAAAAACGTGTATTATATATACACTTCAATTTCGGCTGTTCGGAAGGTCGACTCGACCCTGTTTCTTTTTCTCCCTATTTTTCAATCACGCGTCCGAGCTTATTTTTGAATTAGCCTGTTTGATTTCAAGCCTCAAATAACGAGCTTTAACACATTTTTCAGATAATCCGAGTTTCGCGAATCACGAACCGCACCCCAAATGTCTTTCGTTGGTGCTCAAACTTTGCGTGTCCGCTTTATCTGACCCGAGGAACTTTCTATGTGATTTCCGGAGAATTTTGTTCCGGGACCCAGATCCCGAAAAACCGTGTATTATATACTTCAATTTCACCTGTTCGAAGGTCGTACGACGTTTCTTTTTCTCCCTATTTTTCAATCACGCGTCCGAGCTTATTTCAGAATTAGCCCGTTCGATTTCAGCCTCAAATAACGAGTTTTAACACATTTTTCAGGATAATCCAGTTTCAAGCGAATCTTTGAACCGGCAGACCCCAAATGTCTTCCGTTGGTGCTCAAACTTTGCGTGTCCGCTTTATCCGACCCGAGGAACTTTCTATGTGATTTCCGGAGAATTTTGTTCCGGACCCCGAATTCAAAACCGTGTATTATACACTTCAATTTCAAACCCGTTCGAAAGGTCGCACTGTGACACCCTTAAATAACCCGATAATTAAACGCGTAAATTCTACGGAAAACCGGTAGGATATGTTTGTAATTGGTCCAACTATATAAAAACCTGTAATTTCAAAAAATTTTCTAAACCAATCACAACATCTCCAACATTCCCAATAGGCGGGTGCCAAAACCTGCAATTGCTAACAATCTAATTTACTTAACACCGCTAAAGGTAAGAAAATACATAATGATACAACCCAAAATAGAAAAGGGAGACATATGTCCCTTCAAATTATATACAAAACCAAAAGTTAAAAGGTTTACTAATAGAATAGCCAAAACTAGGTCCAAGGTTCCTTATGCTCACTAGCCTGCCCGTGACCCCAACAAAGCATCAACAACCGTCAATCGCATTTTATACAAACACGAAAGCCACAATTCAGTTGGGAGTAACTTCGAGTCCTCCAAACCGGATAATCGTCATAATTAATGTAACATGTAGTAAAACATGTAAACATATGACAATTAATCTAATTATCAATTATTCTAACATATGAGTCCTAACTGACCAAACTAAACTATCATGTGAAACATATAACAAATTGTAATCCAAACACTATCAACCATAGCCGGCATGCATCTCACCTTCTATGATTCATAGAATCATCAAACAAGAAAGGGCAATATATCAAAGACAGGCATAAGTTCTTAGTACGGTCAATAGTCACTTTGTAACTCGAGTCTATACCACGAGGTAGGGAAGGTAATCGAACCGGTATCTTGGCTCAGCGGTTAATATTAATAAAACATGGCCAAGACACAACACAACCCTAGCCTAAAATCTTCGCAGACCTAGACATGCGGATACACACCACCGCACCCAAGACCCACAATTTTTCTAAAACAAAGTGAGTACCCTAAGGAGTCAACCAAAGGGTTGGCTAGTACTTAAGCTGATCACTTACTAACAAAATAAGTAACGAGGTCATGCCCCAACTTGGATATAAATCCACTAGTCAGGAACACAAAGGCTATCAAGCAGTGAACATATACTCGTCAAAGACTATAAAGACCTATCTATGATGAAGGCCGAAATACTCACCTAGGACCTAGTCCCAGCTAGTCCCAGCTTGAATACTTTAGCCCACACCACACAAGACAAGTAAGACACCCACTTAACCATACGAGGGCAAAGAATCCAACTTACTAACCTAAATGCTAACATTCTATCATGTGAAAGGCTATTTAAATGTCTATTCAGCATACAATCCAACAGTGTCCTCAATAAGTATTCAATACTAATTTCCAATTCTAACAATATTAACCATGTTAAAGGCTTCGGGGAATCTAGGGCCGTTTTTACAATATAAGAAACTACTTAAATTCAACTAACTACACATGTGAAATAGAGATATAATAAATGGCCTAAAACAAGAAAAATGCCGATTATTTAATTCATTCAACCGAATTTTTACCCGCAACCCCAGCCCTGCGACAGGTACGGGTTAAATTGCGGCTGACCAATCACTCAATTAACTGACATCGCATCAGTCAAAGGGACTAAGGCTCAGTTTTCGGCACAAACAACAAAACATTACAATTATCGCTATATAATTCATTCTGAGCCTAATATTTACAATTTCATTTTCTAACTTATACTAACATGTGCAACTACCAAAATATATATAATTTTTACCTTTAACATAATTTTTATTACTAATTTGATTTAATTCAAAAGTTTACCCATACATTACTTATTCTAATTATCTCATTAATGAACCTAAAATGACGAACAATGCATGGAAAACCGCGAAACAAGCAACGGACCGACCCGGGCCAGCCATGGCCTCGCTGGCCTCGCTCGCCGCCGCCCCCTACACCTCTCTTTTTTCCATTTTTGTTCATTATAACATCGTCTGAACACTAATTAATCGTTCCCAATACTAACTTGTTAGCTAAAACTAACAAAAATACATGGATTAAACATGCATGCATCAAATTTAATCATGTGAAAATTATTACACAAACAAAAATCACAAAACGTACAAAAACAACAAAGCATGTGACGATCTTTCGTCGAGTAACTCGAAATATGTTACCTTAAGCTAGAAAAATGAGCAATTAGCACCTTAAAACCCAAACCCTAACAAGCACTAGCCGCTATCCTCGACAATATACGAGTCCCCAAACTCGTCCTCCAATTCTTCACCTAATTAAACAATAAAAACACCATAATAAGTACATAAATACCGAAATTACCGAAAATTCATCTTAAAACAACTTCAAGAAAATTGAAATTAAAACATACTAGGTTGTAGATCTCGACGAGGGGATCCCGGAAATGTAAATTTCGTGAAAATCCGATAAGAAACGAGAAAGATGTGACGATTTTAGCTTGAAATGTATAAAAATGTGTTTTTGGGAAATGTTAGGTGATTGGAGAAGATGAAGAATAGAAAAAATCAGAAAAAATTAAGGGGGAGGGGGTGTGGTCCGCGGGAAAGGAGAGAAAGAAAGGAAAGAGCGGGTTTGAGTCGGGATTTTTCGAGTCGGTTTTGACTCGTTTCGATAATAATTAAAACCGTAGGTCAAATGCAAATTCCGACAAGACCAAAGTTTTTAAACGCGAGATTACAAGAAAATTGAATACTCATACGACCCATTTCCAAATTCGTTTACCCAATGTTCAAAAGAATTGTCATTTTCCCCCCGATACGCCCTTATTTCGAAATAAAAAGTTTTACACGGTTTAAACTATTGTTAAACATTTCGAAACTAACAAAATAAATACTTTTCTTCAAACTATAATAAAATTATATTTCTTTGAATTATTTTTACTTTAAATACTTAAATATCGACTTTTATTTGATTAATAAATTATTTCCGAAATATATTAACGGTCCGAAATTACGGGGCGTTACATACCGGACCCTGTTTCTTTTTCTCCCTGTTTTTCAATCACGCGTCCGAGCTCATTTCAGGAATCAACCTGTTCGATTTCAGCCTCAAATAACGAGCTTTAACACATTTTTGACGATAATCCGAGTTTTGCGAATCTTCGATTTCGGCACACCGCACCCCAAATGGCTTCCGTTGGTGCTCAAACTTTGCATGGCCGCTTTGTCTGACCCGAGGAACTTTCTATGTGATTTCCGGAGAATTTTGTTCCCGGACCCCGGAATCCCGAAAAACCGTGTATTATACACTTCAATTTCAGCCGTTAAGAAGGTCGTATCGGACCCTATTTCTTTTTCTGCCTGTTTTTCAATCACGCGTCCGAGCTCATTTCAGGAATTAGCCTGTTCGATTTCAGCCTCAAATAGCGAGCTTTAACACATTTTTCACGATAATCCGAGTTTCGGAGAATACTGGTTTGTGGCACACCGGCACTCCTAAATGTCTTCCGTTGGTGCTGAAACATTGCGTTGCCGCTTTATCTGACCCGACGAACTTTCTATGTGATTTCCGGAGTATTTTTTTCCGGGACCCGTAATCCCGAAAAACCGTGTATTTATATACTTTAATTTCAGCCGTTCGGAGGGTCGTACCGAACCCTGTTTCTTTTTCTCCCTGTTCTTCAATCACATGTCTGAGCTCATTTCAGAAATCAACCTGTTCGATTTCAGCCTCAAATAACGAGCTTTAACACATTTTTCACGATAATCCGAGTTTCGGCGAATGCTGAACCGGCACCCCCAAATGTCTTCCGTTGGTGCACAAACTTTGCGTGTCTGCTTTATCTGACCCGAGGAACTTTCTATGTGATTTCCGGTGAATTTTGTTCCGGGACCCCGGAATCCCGAAAAACCGTGTATTATACACTTCAATTTCAGCCGTTCAGGTAAGGTCGTACGGACCTGTTTCTTTTTATCCCTGTTTTTCAATCACGCGTCTGAGCTCATTTCAGGAATCAACCTGTTCGATTTCAGCCTCAAATAACAAGCTTTAACACATTTTTCACGATAACCCGAGTTTCGGCGAATGCTGAACCGGCACCCCCAAATGTCTTCCGTTGGTGCTCAAACTTTGCGTGTCCGCTTTATCTGACCCGATGAACTTTCTATGTGATTTCTGGAGAATTTTGTTCCGGGACCCCGAAATTCCGAAAAACCGTGTATTATACACTTCAATTTCAGCCGTTCGAAAGGTCGAGGACTGCGTTTCTTTTTCTCCTTGTTTTTCAATCACGCGTCCGAGCTCATTTCAGGAATCAACCTGTTCGATTTCAGCCTCAAATAACGAGCTTTAACACATTTTTAACGATAATCCGAGTTTTGGCGAATGTTGATTTCTGGCACACCGGCACCCCCAAATGTCTTCCGTTGGTGCTCAAACTTTGCATGGCCGCTTTATCCGACCGAGAGAACTTTCTATGTGATTTCGGAGAATTTTGTTTCGGGACCCAGGAATCTCGAAAAACCGTCTATTATACACTTCAATTTCAGCCGTAAAAAAGGTCGTATCGGACCCTATTTCTTTTTCTGCCTGTTTTTCAATCACGCGTCCGAGCTCATTTCAGGAATTAGCCTGTTCGATTTCAGCCTCAAATAGCGAGCTTTAACACATTTTTCACGATA
Source organism: Silene latifolia (assembly GCF_048544455.1). NCBI lineage: Eukaryota > Viridiplantae > Streptophyta > Magnoliopsida > Caryophyllales > Caryophyllaceae > Silene > Silene latifolia. Next base: position 1,235,182 of record NC_133527.1, read on the forward strand.
ATCCGAGTTTCGGAGAATACTGGTTTGTGGCACACCGACACCCCGAAATGTCTTCCGTTGGTGCTGAAACATTGCGTGGCCGCTTTATCTGACCCGACGAGCTTTCTATGTGATTTCCGGAGAATTTTTTTCCGGGACCCCGTAATCCCGAAAAACCGTGTATTTATACACTTCAATTTCAGCCGTTCGGAGGGTCGTACTGAACCCTGTTACTTTTTCTCCCTGTTTTTCAATCACGCGTCTGAGCTCATTTCAGAAATCAACCTGTTCGATTTCAGCCTCAAATAACGAGCTTTAACACATTTTTCACGATAATCCGAGTTTCGGCGAATGCTGAACCGGCACCCCCAAATGTCTTCCGTTGGTGCTCAAACTTTGCGTGTCCGCTTTATCTGACCCGAGGAACTTTCTATGTGATTTCCGGAGAATTTTGTTTGGGACCGGAATCCCTTGATGTATTATACACTTAAATTTCCAGTTCGGAAGGTCGCATCGGACCTTGTTTCTTTTTCTTCCTATTTTTCAATCACGGGTCCGAGCTCATTTCAGGAATCAGCCTCTTCGATTTCAGCCTCAAATAACGAGCTTTAACACATTTTTCACGATAATCCGAGTTTCGGCGAATGCTGGTTTGTGGCACACCGGCACCCCCAAATGTCTTCCGTTGGTGCTCAAACTTTGTGTGTCCGGTTTATCTGACCCGAGGATCTTCCTATGTGATTTCCGGGGAATTTTGTTCCGGGACCCCGGAATCCCTAAAAACCGTGTATTATACACTTCAATTTCAGTCGTTCGAAAGGTCGTACCGGACCCTGTTTCTTTTTCTCCTTGTTTTTCAATCACGCGTCCGAGCTCATTTCAGGAACCAACCTGTTCGATTTCATCCTCAAATAGCGAGCTTTAACACATTTTTCACGATAATCCGAGTTTCGGAGAATACTGGTTTGTGGCACACCGGCACCCCTAAATGTCTTCCGTTGGTGCTAAAACATTGCGTGGCCGCTTTATCTGACTCGACGAACTTTCTATGTGATTTCCGGAGAATTTTTTTCCGGGACCCCGTAATCCCGAAAAACCGTGTATTTATACACTTCAATTTCAGCCGTTCGGAGGGTCGTACAGAACCCTGTTTCTTTTTCTCCTTGTTTTTCAATCACGCGTCTGAGCTCATTTCAGAAATCAACCTGTTCGATTTCAGCCTCAAATAACGAGCTTTAACACATTTTTCAAGATAATCCGAGTTTCGGCGAATGCTGAACCGGCACACCCAAATGTCTTCCGTTGGTGCTCAAACTTTGCGTGTCCGCTTTATCTGACCCGAGGAACTTTCTATGTGATTTCCGGAGAATTTTGTTCCGGGACCCCGGAATCCCGAAAAACCGTGTATTATACACTTTAATTTCAGCCGTTGGAAGGTCGAACCGACCGTTTCTTTTTCTCCCGTTTTTCAATCACGCGTCCGAGCTCATTTCAGAATCAACTGCGTTCGATTTCACCTCAAATAACGAGCTTTAACACATTTTTCACGATAATCCGAGTTTTGGCGAATCTTGAACCCAAGCACCCCAAATGTCTTCCGTTGGTGCTCAAACTTTGCGTGTCCGCTTTATCCGACCCGAGGAACTTTCTATGTGATTTGAGTATTTTGTTCGGGACCCCTTTGATTTAAAAACCGTCTATTATACATTTCAATTCGGGCCGTTCGAAAGGTCGCACAGGACCCTCGTTTCTTTTTCTCCCTGTTTTTCAATCACGCGTCCGAGCTCATTTCAGGAATCAACCTGTTCGATTTCAGCCTCAAATAACGAGCTTTAACACATTTTTCACGATAATCCGAGTTTCGGCGAATGCTGATTTCTGGCACACCGCCACCTCCAAATGTCTTCCGTTGGTGCTCAAACTTTGCGTGGTCGCCTTATCTAACCTAGGAAACTTTCTATGTGATTTTCGGAGAACTTTGTTCCCGGACCCCAGAATCTCGAAAAACTGTGTATTATACACTTCATTTTCAGCCGTTCGGAAGGTCGTACAGGACCCTGTTTCTTTTTCTCCCTGTTTTTCAATCACGCGTCCGAGCTCATTTCAGGAATCAACCTGTTCGATTTCAACCTCAAATAACGAGCTTTAACACATTTTTCACGATAATCCGAGTTTTGCGAATCTCGATTTTCGCACACCGCACCCCAAAATTTCTTCCGTTGGTGCTCAACCTTTACGTGGCCGCTTTATCTGACCGGAGGAACTTTCTATGTGATTTCCGGAGAATTTTGTTCCGAGACCCCGGAATCCCTAAAAACCGTGTATTATACACTTCAATTTCAGCCGTTCGGAAGGACGTACCGGTCCCTGTTTCTTTTTCTCCCTGTTTTTCAATCACGCGTCCGAGCTCATTTCAGGAATCAACCTGTTCGATTTCAGCCTCAAATAACGAGCTTTAACACATTTTTCACGATAATCCGAGTTTCGGCGAATGCAGGTTTCTGGCACAACGTTACCCCTAAATGTCTTCCGTTAATGCTCAAACTTTGCGTGGCCACTTTATCTGACCCGAGAATCTTTCTATGTGATTTCCGGGAAATTTTGTTCCGGGACCCCGGAATCCCGAAAAACCGTGTATTATACACTTCAATTTCAGCCGTTCGGAAGGTCGTACCGGACCCTGTTTCTTTTGCTCCCTGTTTTTCAATCACGCGTCTGAGCTCATTTCAGGAATCAACCTGTTCGATTTCAGCCTCAAATAACGAGCTTTAACACATTTTTCATGATAATCCGAGTTTCGGCGAATGCTGAAACGGCACCCCCAAATGTCTTCCGTTGGTGCTCAAACTTTGCGTGTCCGCTTTATCTGACCCGAGGAACTTTCTATGTGATTTCCGGAGAATTTTGTTCCGGGACCCCGGAATTCCGAAAAACCGTGTATTATACACTTCAATTTCAGCCGTTCGAAAGGTCGTCGACGGACCTGTTTCTTTTTCTCCCTGTTTTTCAATCACGCGTCCGAGCTCATTTCAGGAATCAACCTGTTCGATTTCAGCCTCAAATAACGAGCTTTAACACATTTTTGACGATAATCCGAGTTTCGGCGAATGCTGATTTCTGGCACACCGGCACCCCCAAATGTCTTCCGTTGGTGCTCAAACTTTGGATGGCCGCTTTATCTGACCCGAGTAACTTTCTATGTGATTTCCGGAGAATTTTGTTTCGGGACCCCGGAATCTCGAAAAACCGTGTATTATACACTTCAATTTAAGCCGTTAAGAAGGTCGTATCGGACCCTATTTCTATTTCTGCCTGTTTTTCAATCACGTGTCCGAGCTCATTTCAGGAATTAGCCTGTTCGATTTCAGCCTCAAATAGCGAGCTTTAACACATTTTTCACGATAATCCGAGTTTCTGAGAATACTGGTTTGTGGCACACCGGCACCCCTAAATGTCTTCTGTTGGTGCTGAAACATTGCGTGGCCGCTTTATCTGACTCGACGAACTTTCTATGTGATTTCCGGAGAATTTTTTTCCGGGACCCCGTAATCCCGAAAACTCGTGTATTTATACACTTCAATTTCAGCCGTTCAGAGGGTCGTACCGAACCATGTTTCTTTTTCTCCTTGTTTTTCAATCACGCGTCTGAGCTCATTTCAGAAATCAACCTGTTCGATTTCAGCCTCAAATAACGAGCTTTAACACATTTTTCACAATAATCCGAGTTTTGAATCTTTGAACCTAAGACCCCCAAATTTCTTCCGTTGGTGCTCAAACTTTGCGTGTCCGCTTTATCTGACCCGAGGAACTTTCTATGTGATTTCGGGAGAATTTTGTTCCGGACCCCGATTCCCAAAACCGTGTATTATACACTTCAATTTCACTGCCGTTCGAAAGGTAAACGGACCTGTTTCTTTTTCTCCCTGTTTTTCAATCACGCGTCCGAGCTCATTTCAGGAATCAACCTGTTCGATATCAGCCTCAAATGACGGGCTTTAACACATTTTTCACGATAATCCGAGTTTCGGCGAATGCTTGTTTGTGGCACACCGGTACCCACAAATATCTTCCGTTGGTTCTCAAACTTTGCGTGGCCGCTTTATCTGACCTGAGGAACTTTCTATGTGATTTCCGGAGAATTTTGTTCCGGGACCCCGGAATCCCGAAAAACCGTGTATTATACACTTCAATTTCAACCGATCGGATGGTCGGACCGGACCCTGTTTCTTTTTCTCCCTCTTTTTCAATCACGCGTCTGAGCTCATTTCAGGAGTTAACTTGTTCGATTTCAGCCTCAATTAACGGGATTTAACACATTTTCACGATAATCCAAGTTTCGGCGAATGCTTGTTTGTGGCACACCGGCACCCACAAATATCTTCCGTTGGTGCTCAAACTTTGCGTGGCCGCTTTATCTGACCCGAGGAACTTTCTATGTGATTTCCGGAGAATTTTGTTCCGGGACTCCGGAATCCCGAAAAACCGTGTATTATACAACTTCAATTTCAACTGTTCGGAAGGTCGGACCAGACCCTGTTTCTTTTTCTCCCTGTTTTCCAATCACGCGTCTCGAGCTCATTTCAGGAGTCAACCTGTTCGATTTCAGCCTCAAATAACGAGCTTTAACACATTTTTCACGATAATCCGAGTTTCTGCGAATGCTGGATTCTGGCACACCGGCACCCCTAAATATCTTCCGTTGGTGCTCGAACTTTACGTGGCCGCTTTATCTGACCCGAGGAACTTTCTATGTGATTTTCGGAGAATTTTGTTCCGGGAACCTAGGCTGCCGAAAAACCGTGTATTATACACTTCAATTTGAGCCGTTCGGGAGGTCGTACCGGACCAAGTTTCTTTTTATCCCGGTTTTTCAATCACGCGACTGAGGTCATTTCAGGAGTTAATCTATTCGATTCAGCCTCAAATAACGAGCATTAATCCATTTTTCACGATTATCCGAGATTCGACGAATGCTGGTTTATGGCATACCGGCACTCCCAAATATCTTCCGTTGCTACTCAAATTTTGCGTGGCCGCTTTATTTCACCCGAGCAACTTTCTATGTGATTTCCGGAGAATTTTGTTCCGGGACCCTGGGCTCCAAAAAAACCCGTGTATTATACACTTCAATTTGAGCCGTTCGGGAGGTCGTACCGGTCCCTGTTTCTTTTTCTCCCTGTTTTTCAATCACGCGTCCGAGCTCATTTCAGGACTCAACCTGTTCGATTTCAGCCTCAAATAACGAGCTTTAACACATTTTTCACGATAATCCGAGTTTCGGCGAATATTGGTTTGTGGCACACCGGCACCCCCAAATGTCTTCTGTTGGTGCTCAAACTTTGCGTGGCCGTTTTATCTGACCCGGGGAACTTTCTATGTGATTTCCGGAGAATTTTGTTCCAAGACCCCGGAATCCCGAAAAACCGTGTATTATACACTTCAATTTCAACCATTCGGAAGGTCGTACCGGACCCTGTTTCTTTCTCTCCCTGTTTTTCAATCACGCGTCCGAGCTCATTTCAGGAATCAACCTGTTCGATATCAGCCTCAAATAACGGGCTTTAACACATTTTTCACGATAATCCGAGTTTCGGCGAATGCTTGTTTGTGGCACACCGGCACCCACAAATATCTTCCGTTGGTTCTCAAACTTTGCGTGGCCGCTTTATCTGACCCGTGGAACTTTCTATGTGATTTCCGGAGAATTTTGTTCCAGGACCCAGGAATCCCGAATAACCGTGTATTATACACTTCAATTTTGAACATTCGGAAGGTAAACAGGACCCGTTTCTTTTTCTCCCTGTTTTTCAATCACGCGTCCGAGCTCATTTCAGGAATCAACCTGTTCGATATCAGCCTCAAATGACGAGCTTTAACACATTTTTCACGATAATCCGAGTTTCGGCGAATGCTTGTTTGTGGCACACCGGCACCCACAAATATCTTCCGTTGGTTCTCAAACTTTGCGTGGCCGCTTTATCTGACCTGAGGAACTTTCTATGTGATTTCCGGAGAATTTTGTTCGGGACCCCGAATCCCAGAAAAACCGTGTATTATACACTTCAATTTCACCGATCGGAAGGTCGGACCGGACCTGTTTCTTTTTCTCCGTTTTTCAATCACGCGTCGAGCTCATTTCAGAGTTAACTTATTCGATTTGACCTCAAATAACGAGCTTTAACACATTTTTCACGATAATCGAGTTTGGCGAATGTTGGTTTTGGCACACCGCACCCCAAATGTCTTTCGTTGGTGCTCAAACTTTGCGTGGCCGTTTTATCTCGACCCGGGAACTTTCTAAGTGATTTCAGGAGAATTTTGTTCGGGACCCGGAATCCCAGAAAAAACCGTGTATTATACACTTCAATTTCAGCCGTTCGGAAGGTCGTACCGAACCCTGTTTCTTTTTCTCCCTATTTTTCTATCACGCGTCCGAGCTCATTTCAGGAATTAGCCTGTTCGATTTCAGCCTCAAATAACGAGCTTTAACACATTTTTCACGATAATCCGAGTTTCGGCGAATGCTGGTTTGTGGCACACCGGCACCCTCAAATGTCTTCCGTTGGTGCACAAACTTTGCGTGGCCGCTTTATCTGACCCGTGGAACTTTCTATGTGATTTCCGGAGAATTTTGTTCCAGGACCCAGGAATCCCGAATAACCGTGTATTATACACTTCAATTTGAGCTGTTCGGAAGGTCGTACCGGACCCTGTTTGTTTTTCTCCCTGTTTTTCAATCACGCGTCCGAGCTCATTTCAGGAATCAACCTGTTCGATATCAGCCTCAAATGACGGGCTTTAACACATTTTTCACGATAATCCGAGTTTCGGCGAATGCTTGTTTGTGGCACACCGGCACCCACAAATATCTTCCGTTGGTTCTCAAACTTTGCGTGGCCGCTTTATCTGACCTGAGGAACTTTCTATGTGATTTCCGGAGAATTTTGTTCCGGGACCCCGGAATCCCGAAAAACCGTGTATTATACACTTCAATTTCAGCCGATCGGATGGTCGGACCGGACCCTGTTTCTTTTTCTCCCTGTTTTTCAATCACGCGTCTGAGCTCATTTCAGGAGTTAACTTGTTCGATTTCAGCCTCAATTAACGGGCTTTAACACATTTTCACGATAATCCAAGTTTCGGCGAATGCTTGTTTGTGGCACACCGGCACCCACAAATATTTTCGGTTGGTGCTCAAACTTTGCGTGGCCGCTTTATCTGACCCGAGGAACTTTCTATGTGATTTCCGGAGAATTTTGTTCCGGGACCCCGGAATCCCGAAAAACCGTGTATTATACAACTTCAATTTCAGCCGTTCGGAAGGTCGGACCGGACCCTGTTTCTTTTTCTCCCTGTTTTCCAATCACGCGTCTGAGCTCATTTCAGGAGTCAACCTGTTCGATTTCAGCCTCAAATAACGAGCTTTAACACATTTTTCACGATAATCCGAGTTTCGGCGAATGCTGGATTCTGGCACGCCGGCACCCCTAAATATCTTCCGTTGGTGCTCAAACTTTACGTGGCCGCTTTATCTGACCCGAGGAACTTTCTATGTGATTTTCGGAGAATTTTGTTCCGGGAACCTAGGCTGCCGAAAAACCGTGTATTATACACTTCAATTTGAGCCGTTCGGGAGGTCGTACCGGACCAGGTTTCTTTTTATCCCGGTTTTTCAATCACGCGTCTGAGGTCATTTCAGGAGTTAATCTATTCGATTCAGCCTCAAATAACGAGCTTTAACACTTTTTTTACGATAATCCGAATATCGGCGAATGCTGGTTTATGGCACACCGGCACGCCCAAATGTCTTCCGTTGGTGCTCAAACTTTGCGTGGCCGCTTTATCTGACCTGAGAAACTTTCTATGTAATTTCCGGTGAATTTTGTTCCGGACCCTGATTCAAAACCGTGTATTATACACTTCAATTTTGCGTTCGGAAGGTCGTACCGGACCCTGTTTCTTTTTCTCCCTTTTTTCAATCACGCGTCCGAGCTCATTTCAGGAATCAACCTGTTCGATTTCAGCCTCAAATAACGAGCTTTAACACATTTTTCACGATAATCCGAGTTTCGGCGAATGTTGGTTTGTGGCACACCGGCACCCCCAAATGTCTTCTGTTGGTGCTCAAACTTTGCGTGGCCGCTTTATCTAACCCGAGGAACTTTCTATGTGATTTTCGGAGAATTTAGTTCCGGGACCCTAGGCTGCCGAAAAACCGTGTATTTACACTTCAATTTCACCCGAGAAACTTTCTATGTGATTTCCGGTGAATTTGGTTCCGGGATCCCGGAATCCCGAAAAACCGTGTATTATACACTTGGGCCGTTCGGAAGGTAAACTGGGACCCTGTTTCTTTTTCTCCCTGTTTTTCAATCACGCGTCCGAGCTCATTTCAGGAATCAACTTGTTCGATTTTAGCCTCAAATAACGAGTTTTAACACATTTTTCACGATAATCCGAGTTTCGGCGAATGCTGGTTTGTGGCACACCGGCACAACCAAATGTCTTCCGTTGGTGCTCAAACTTTGCGTGGCCGCTTTATCTGACCTGAGAAACTTTCTATGTGATTTCCGGTGAATTTTGTTCCGGGACCCCGGAATCCCGAAAAACCGTGTATTATACACTTCAATTTCAGCCGTTCGGAAGGTCGTACCGGACCTTGTTTCTTTTTCTCCCTGTTTTTCAACCAAGCGTCCGAGCTCATTTCAGGAATCAACCTGTTCGATTTCAGGCTCAAATAACGAGCTTTAACACATTTTTCACGATAATCCGGGATTCGGCAAATGCTTGTTTGTGGCACACCGGCACCCCCAAATGTCTTCCGTTGGTGCTCAAACTATGCATGGACGCTTTATCTGGCCGGAGGAACTTTCTATGTGATTTCCGGAGAATTTTTTTCCCGGATCCCGGAATCCCGGAAAACCGTGTATTATACACTTCAATTTCAGCCGTTCGGAAGGTCGTACCGGTCCCTGTTTCTTTTTCTCCCTGTTTTTCAATCACGCGTCCGAGCTCATTTCAGGAATGAACCTGTTCGATATCAGCCTCAAATGACGGGCTTTAACACATTTTTCACGATAATCCGAGTTTCGGCGAATGCTTGTTTGTGGCACACCGGCACCCACAAATATCTTCCGTTGGTTCTCAAACTTTGCGTGGCCGCTTTATCTGACCTAAGGAACTTTCTATGTGATTTCCGGAGAATTTTGTTCCGGGACCCCGGAATCCCGAAAAACCGTGTATTATACACTTCAATTTCAGCCGATCGGAAGGTCGGACCGGACCCTGTTTCTTTTTCTCCCTGTTTTTCAATCACGCGTCCGAGCTCATTTCAGGAATCAACCTGTTCGATATCAGCCTCAAATGACGGGCTTTAACACATTTTTCACGATAATCCGAGTTTCGGCGAATGCTTGTTTGTGGCACACCGGCACCCACAAATATCTTCCGTTGGTGATCAAACTTTACGTGGCCGCTTTATCTGACCCGAGGAACTTTCTATGTGATTTTCGGAGAATTTTGTTCCGGGAACCTAGGCTGCCGAAAAACCGTGTATTATACACTTCAATTTGAGCCGTTCGGGAGGTCGTACCGGACCAGGTTTCTTTTTATCCCGGTTTTTCAATCACGCGTCTGAGGTCATTTCAGGAGTTAATCTATTCGATTCAGCCTCAAATAACGAGCTTTAACACTTTTTTTACGATAATCCGAATATCGGCGAATGCTGGTTTATGGCACACCGGCACGCCCAAATGTCTTCCGTTGGTGCTCAAACTTTGCGTGGCCGCTTTATCTGACCTGAGAAACTTTCTATGTAATTTCCGGTGAATTTTGTTCCGGGACCCCGGGATTCCGAAAAACCGTGTATTATACACTTCAATTTCAGCCGTTCGGAAGGTCGGACCGGACCATGTTTCTTTTTCTCCCCGTTTTTCAATCACGCGTCTGAGCTCATTTCAGGAGTCAACCTGTTCGATTTCAGCCTCAAATAACGAGCTTTAACACATTTTTCACGATAATCCGAGTTTCGGCGAATGTTGGTTTGTGGCACACCGGCACCCCCAAATGTCTTCCGTTGGTGCACAAACTTTGCGTGGCCGCTTTATCTGACCCGTGGAACTTTCTATGTGATTTCCGGAGAATTTTGTTCCAGGACCCAGGAATCCCGAATAACCGTGTATTATACACTTCAATTTGAGCTGTTCGGAAGGTCGAGGACCTGTTTCTTTTTCTCCCCGTTTTTTCAATCACGCGTCCGAGCTCATTTCAGGAATCAACTGTTCGATATCAGCCTCAAATGACGGGCTTTAACACATTTTTCACGATAATCCAGGAGTTTAGCGAATGCTTGTTTGTGGCACACCGGGAACCCACAAATATCTTCCGTTGGTTCTCAAACTTTGCGTGGCCGCTTTATCTGACCCGAGGAACTTTCTATGTGATTTCCGGAGAATTTTGTTCCGGGACCCCGGAATCCCGAAAAACCGTGTATTATACACTTCAATTTCAGCCGATCGGAAGGTCGGACCGGACCCTGTTTCTTTTTCTCCCTGTTTTTCAATCACGCGTCTGAGCTCATTTCAGGAGTTAACTTGTTCGATTTCAGCCTCAATTAACGGGCTTTAACACATTTTCACGATAATCCAAGTTTCGGCGAATGCTTGTTTGTGGCACACCGGCACCCACAAATATTTTCGGTTGGTGCTCAAACTTTGCGTGGCCGCTTTATCTGACCCGAGGAACTTTCTATGTGATTTCAGGAGAATTTTGTTAAAGGGACCCGGAATCCCGAAAAACCGTGTATTATACAACTTCAATTTCAGCCGTTCGGAAGGTCGGACCGGACCCTGTTTCTTTTTCTCCCTGTTTTCCAATCACGCGTCTGAGCTCATTTCAGGAGTCAACCTGTTCGATTTCAGCCTCAAATAACGAGCTTTAACACATTTTTCACGATAATCCGAGTTTCGGCGAATCTTTGGATTCGGCACTTGGCACCCCTAAATATCTTCCGTTGGTGCTCAAACTTTACGTGGCCGCTTTATCTGACCCGAGGAACTTTCTATGTGATTTTCGGAGAATTTTGTTCCGGGAACCTAGGCTGCCGAAAAACCGTGTATTATACACTTCAATTTGAGCCGTTCGGGAGGTCGTACCGGACCAGGTTTCTTTTTATCCCGATTTTTCAATCACGCGTCTGAGGTCATTTCAGGAGTTAATCTATTCGATTCAGCCTCAAATAACGAGCTTTAACACTTTTTTTACGATAATCCGAATATCGGCGAATCTTTGGTTTATGGCACAAGCACGCCCAAATGTCTTCCGTTGGTGCTCAAACTTTGCGTGGCCGCTTTATCGGACCCGAGAAACTTTCTATGTGATTTCCGGAGAATTTTGTTCCGGACCTGATTCAAAACCGTGTATTATACACTTCAATTTCAGCCGTTCGGAAGGTCGGACCGGACCATGTTTCTTTTTCTCCCCGTTTTTCAATCACGCGTCTGAGCTCATTTCAGGAGTCAACCTGTTCGATTTCAGCCTCAAATAACGAGCTTTAACACATTTTTCACGATAATCCGAGTTTCGGCGAATGTTGGTTTGTGGCACACCGGCACCCCCAAATGTCTTCTGTTGGTGCTCAAACTTTGCGTGGCCGCTTTATCTAACCCGAGGAACTTTCTATGTGATTTTCGGAGAATTTAGTTCGGGACCTAGGTTTTCGAAAAACCGTGTATTTACACTTCAATTTCACCCGAGAAACTTTCTATGTGATTTCCGGTGAATTTGGTTCCGGATCCGGAATCCGAAAAACCGTGTATTATACACTTGGTTTGCCACCGTTCGGAAGGTCGTACCGGACCCTGTTTCTTTTTCTCCCTGTTTTTCAATCACGCGTCCGAGCTCATTTCAGGAATCAACTTGTTCGATTTTAGCCTCAAATAACGAGTTTTAACACATTTTTCACGATAATCCGAGTTTCGGCGAATGCTGGTTTGTGGCACACCGGCACAACCAAATGTCTTCCGTTGGTGCTCAAACTTTGCGTGGCCGCTTTATCGACGAGAAACTTTCTATGTGATTTAGGTGAATTTTGTTAGGGACCGGAATCTGAAAAAAACCGTGTATTATACACTTCAATTTCAGCCGTTCGGAAGGTCGTACCGGACCCTGTTTCTTCTTCTCCCTGTTTTTCAATCACGCGTTCAAGCTCATTTCAGGAATCAACCTTTTCGATTTCAGCCTCAAATAACGAGCTTTAACACATTTTTCACGATAATCCGAATATCGGCGAATGCTGGTTTATGGCACACCGGCACGCCCAAATGTCCTCCGTTGGTGCTCAAACTTTGCGTGGCCGCTTTATCTGACCTGAGAAACTTTCTATGTAATTTCCGGTGAATTTTGTTCCGGGACCCCGGAATTCCGAAAAACCGTGTATTATACACTTCAATTTCAGCCGTTCGGAAGGTCGGACCGGACCAAGTTTCTTTTTCTCCCCGTTTTTCAATCACGCGTCTGAGCTCATTTCAGGAGTCAACCTGTTCGATTTCAGCCTCAAATAACGAGCTTTAACACATTTTTCACGATAATCCGAGTTTCGGCGAATGCTGGATTTTGGCACACCGGCACCCCCAAATATCTACCGTTGGTGCTTAAACTTTGCGTGGCCGCTTTATCTAACCCGAGGAACTTTCTATGTGATTTTCGGAGAATTTAGTTCCGGGACCCTAGGCTGCCGAAAAACCGTGTATTTACACTTCAATTTCACCCGAGAAACTTTCTATGTGATTTCCGGTGAATTTGGTTCCGGGACCCCGGAATCCCGAAAAATCGTGTATTATACACTTCAGTTTCAGCCGTTCGGAAGGTCGTACCGGACCCTGTTTCTTTTTCTCCCTGTTTTTCAATCACGCGTCCGAGCTCATTTCAGGAATCAACTTGTTCGATTTTAGCCTCAAATAACGAGTTTTAACACATTTTTCACGATAATCCGAGTTTCGGCGAATGCTGGTTTGTGGCACACCGGCACAACCAAATGTCTTCCGTTGGTGCTCAAACTTTGCGTGGCCGCTTTATCTGACCTGAGAAACTTTCTATGTGATTTCCGGTGAATTTTGTTCCGGACCGGAATCCAAAAACCGTGTATTATACACTTCAATTTCAGCCGTTCGGAAGGTAAACGGACCTTGTTTCTTTTTCTCCTGTTTTTCAACCAAGCGTCCGAGCTCATTTCAGAATCAACTTTGTTCGATTTCAGCCTCAAATAACGAGCTTTAACACATTTTTCACGATAATCCGGGATTCGGCAAATGCTTGTTTGTGGCACACCGACACCCCCAAATGTCTTCCGTTGGTGCTCAAACTATGCATGGACGCTTTATCTGGCCGGAGGAACTTTCTATGTGATTTCCGGAGAATTTTTTTCCGGGATCCCGGAATCCCGGAAAACCGTGTATTATACACTTCAATTTCAGCCGTTCGGAAGGTCGTACCGGTCCCTGTTTCTTTTTCTCCCTGTTTTTCAATCACGCGTCCGAGCTCATTTCAGGACTCAACCTGTTCGATTTCAGCCTCAAATAACGAGCTTTAACACATTTTTCACGATAATCCGAGATTCGGCGAATGCTTGTTTGTGGAACACCGGCACCCCCAAATGTCTTCCGTTGGTGCTCAAACATTGCGTGGCCTCTTTATCTGACCCGAGGAACTTTCTTTTTGATTTCCGGAGAATTTAGTTCCGGGACCCCGGAATCCCGAAAAACCGTGTATTATACACTTCAATTTCAGCCGTTCGGAAGGTCGACCAGGACCGTTTTTTTTCTCCCGTTTTTCAATCACGCGTCCGAGCTAATTTCTCGGAATCAACTTGTTCGATTTTAGCCTCAAATAACGAGTTTTAACACATTTTTCACGATAATCCGAGTTTGTGAATCTTTGGTTTGGCACACCGGCACAACCAAATGTCTTTCGTTGGTGCTCAAACTTTGCGTGGCCGCTTTATCTCGACCCGAGAAACTTTCTATGTGATTTCCGGTGAATTTTGTTCGGGACCCGAATCTGAAAAACCGTGTATTATACACTTCAATTTCCCGTTCGGAAGGTAAATAGGACCCTGTTTCTTCTTCTCCTGTTTTTCAATCACGCGTCCAAGCTCATTTCGGAATCAACCTTTTCGATTTGACCTCAAATAACGAGCTTTAACACATTTTTCACGATAATCGAATATCGGCGAATCTTTGGTTTCAGGCACACCGCGCCCAAATGTCTTCCGTTGGTGCTCAAACTTTGCGTGGCCGCTTTATCTGACCTGAGAAACTTTCTATGTGATATCCGGTGAATTTTTTTCCAGGACACCGGAATCCCGAAAAACCGTGTATTATACACTTCAATTTCAGCCGTTCGGAAGGTCGTACCGGACCCTGTTTCTTTTTCTCCCTGTTTTTCAATCACGCGTCCGAGCTCATTTCAGAAATCAACTTGTTCGATTTTAGCCTCAAATAACGAGTTTTAACACATTTTTCACGATAATCCGAGTTTCGGCGAATGCTAGTTTGTGGCACACCGGCACAACCAAATGTCTTCTGTTGGTGCTCAAACTTTGTGTGGCCGCTTTATCTGACCTGAGAAACTTTCTATGTGATTTCAGGTGAATTTTGTTCCGGACCGGAATCCTGAAAAACCGTGTATTATACACTTCAATTTCAGCCGTTCGGAAGGTCGTACCGGACCCTGTTTCTTCTTCTCCCTGTTTTTCAATCACGCGTCCAAGCTCATTTCAGGAATCAACCTTTTCGATTTCAGCCTCAAATAACGAGCTTTAACACATTTTTCACGATAATCCGAATATCGGCGAATACTGGTTTATGGCACACCGGCACGCCCAAATGACTTCCGTTGGTGCTCAAACTTTGCGTGGCCGCTTTATCTGACCTGAGAAACTTTCTATGTGAGTTCCGGTGAATTTTGTTCCGGGACCCCGGAATCCCGAAAAACCGTGTATTATATACACTTCAATTTCAGCCGTTCGGAAGGTCGTACCGGACCTTGTTTCTTTTTCTCCCTGTTTTTCAACCAAGCGTCCGAGCTCATTTCAGGAATCAACCTGTTCGATTTCAGCCTCAAATAACGAGCTTTAACACATTTTTCATGATAATCCGGATTCGGCAAATGCTTGTTTGTGGCACACCGGCACCCCCAAATGTCTTCCGTTGGTGCTCAAACTATGCATGGACGCTTTACATGGCCGGAGGAACTTTCTATGTGATTTCCGGAGAATTTTTTTCCGGGATCCCGGAATCCCGAAAAACCGTGTATTATACACTTCAATTTCAGCCGTTCGGAAGGTCGTACCGGTCCCTGTTTCTTTTTCTCCCCGTTTTTCAATCACGCGTCCGAGCTCATTTCAGGACTCAACCTGTTCGATTTCAACCTCAAATAACGAGCTTTAACACATTTTTCACGATAATCCGAGATTCGGCGAATGCTTGTTTGTGGAACACCGACACCCCCAAATGTCTTCCATTGGTGCTCAAACATTGCGTGGCCTCTTTATCTGACCCGAGGAACTTTCTATGTGATTTCCGGAGAATTTAGTTCCGGGACCCCGGAATCCCGAAAAACCGTGTATTATACACTTCAATTTCAGCCGTTCGGAAGGTCGTACGGACCCTGTTTCTTTTTCTCCCTGTTTTTCAATCACGCGTCCGAGCTCATTTCAGGACTCAACCTGTTCAATTTCAGTTTCAAATAACGAGCTTTAACACATTTTTCACGATATTCCGAGTTTCGGTGAATGCTGGTTTCTGGCACACCGGCACCCCCAAATGTCTTCGGCTGGTTCTCAAACTTTGCGTGGCCGCTTTATCTGACCCGAGGAACTTTCTATGTGATTTCCGGAGAATTTTGTTCCAGGACCCCGGAATCCCGAAAAACCGTGTATTATACACTTCAATTTCAGCCGTTCGGAAGGTCGTACAGGTCCCTGTTTCTTTTACTCCCTCTTTTTCAATCACACGTCCGAGCTCATTTAAGGACTCAACCTGTTCGATTTCAGCCTCAAATAATGAGCTTTAACACATTTTTAACGATAATCCGAATATCGGCGAATGCTGGTTTGTGGCACACCGGCACCCCCGAATGTCTTCCATTGGTGCTTAAACTTTGCGTGTCCGTTTTATCTGACCCGAGGAACTTTCTATGTGATTTCCTGTGAATTTTGTTGCTGGACCGCGGAATCTCGAAAAACCGTGTATTATACACTTCAATTTCAGCCGTTCGGAAGGTCGTACCGGTCCCTGTTTCTTTTTCTCCCTCTTTTTAAATCACGCGTCCGAGCTCATTTAAGGACTCAACCTACTCGATTTCAGCCTCAAATAACGAGCTTTAACACATTTTTCACGATAATCCGAGTTTCGGCGAATCTTTGGTTTGTAGGCACACCGGCACCCCCAAATGTCTTCCGTTGGTGCTCAAACTTTGCGTGGCCGCTTTATCCGACCCGGGGAACTTTCTATGTGATTTCCGGAGAATTTTGATCCGGAATCCCGAAAAACCGTGTATTATACACTTCAATTTCACGTTGCTCGAAGGTCCTCGGTCCCTCGTTTCTTTTTCTCCTGTTTTTCAATCACGCGTCCGAGCTCATTTCAGGAATCAACTGTTCGATTTCAACCTCAAATAACGAGCTTTAACACATTTTTCACGATAATCCGAGATTCGGCGAATGCTTGTTTGTGGAACACCGGCACCCCCAAATGTCTTCCGTTGGTGCTCAAACATTGCGTGGCCTCTTTATCCGACCCGGAACTTTCTATGTGATTTCCGGAGAATTTAGTTCTCGGGACCGGAATCCAGAAAAACCGTGTATTATACACTTCAATTTCGGCCGTTCGGAAGGTCGTATTTTAGGACCATTTTTTTTTTCTCCTGTTTTTCAATCACGCGTCCGAGCTCATTTCGGGAATCAACTTGTTCGATTTCAGCCTCAAATAACGAGTTTTAACACATTTTTCACGATAATCCGAAGTTTCGGCGAATCTTTGGTTTGTGGCACACCAAGCACAACCAAATGTCTTGTTGGTGCTCAAACTTTGCGTGGCCGCTTTATCTGACCCGAGAAACTTTCTATGTGATTTTGGTGAATTTTGTTCAGGGACCCCGGAATCCGAAAAACCGTGTATTATACACTTCAATTTCAGCCGTTCGGAAGGTCGTACCGGACCCTGTTTCTTCTTCTCCCTGTTTTTCAATCACGCGTCCAAGCTCATTTCAGGAATCAACCTTTTCGATTTCAGCCTCAAATAACGAGCTTTAACACATTTTTCACGATAATCTGAATATCGGCGAATGCTGGTTTGTGGCACACCGGCACGCCCAAATGTCTTCCGTTGGTGCTCAAACTTTGCGTGACCGCTTTATCTGACCTGAGAAACTTTCTATGTGATATCCGGTGAATTTTTTCCGGGACCCCGGAATCCCGAAAAACCGTGTATTATACACTTCAATTTCAGCCGTTCGGAAGGTCGTACCGGACCTTGTTTCTTTTTCTCCCTGTTTTTCAATCACGCGTCCGAGCTCATTTCAGGAATCAACCTGTTCGATTTCAGCCTCAAATAACGAGCTTTAACACATTTTTCACGATAATCCGGGATTCGGCGAATGGTTTTTTGTGGCACACCGGCACCCCCAAATGTCTTCCGTTGGTGCTCAAACTTTGCATGGACGCTTTATCTGGCCGGAGGAACTTTCTATGTGATTTCCGGAGAATTTTTTTCCGGGATCCCGGAATCCCGAAAAACCGTGTATTATACACTTCAATTTCAGCCGTTCGGAAGGTCGTACCGGTCCCTGTTTCTTTTTCTCCCTGTTTTTAAATCACGCGTCCGAGCTCACTTAAGGAGTCAACCTGTTCGATTTCGGCCTCAAATAACGAGCTTTAACACATTTTTCACGATAATCCGATTTTCGGCGAATGCTGGATTTTGGCACACCGGCACCCCCAAATATCTTCCGTTGGAGCTTAAACTTTGCGTGGCCGCTTTATCTAACCCGAGGAACTTTCTATGTGATTTTCGGAGAATTTAGTTCCGGGACCCTGGGCTGCCGAAAAACCGTGTATTTACACTTCAATTTCACCCGAGAAACTTTCTATGTGATTTCCGGTGAATTTTGTTCAGGACCGGAATCCGAAAAACCGTGTATTATACACTTGATTTCACCGTTCGGAAGGTCGTGCGGTCCCTGTTTCTTTTTCTCCTGTTTTTTCAATCACGCGTCCGAGCTCATTTCAGGAATCAACTTGTTCGATTTTAGCCTCAAATAACGAGTTTTAACACATTTTTCACGATAATCCGAGTTTTAGTGAATCTTTGGTTTGTGGCACACCGCACAACCAAATGTCTTCCGTTGGTGCTCAAACTTTGCGTGGCCGGCCGCTTTATCTCGACTGAGAAACTTTCTATGTGATTTCAGGTGAATTTTGTGATTCCGTGTATTATACACTTCAATTTCACCGTTCGGTCGTCCCGGACCTTGTTTCTTTTTCTCCCTGTTTTTCAACCAGCGTCGAGCTCATTTGAATCAACCTGTTCGATTTCACCTCAAATAACGAGCTTTAACACATTTTTCACGATAATCAGGGATTCGGCAAATGCTTGTTTGTGGCACAGCACCCCCAAATGTCTTCGTTGGTGCTCAAACTATGCATGGACGCTTTATCGGCCGGAGGAACTTTCTATGTGATTTCGGAGAATTTTTAGGGATCAGGAATCCGAAAACCGTGTATTATACACTTCAATTTCGGCCCGTTCGGAAGGTCGTCGGTCCTGTTTCTTTTTCTCCTGTTTTTCAATCACGCGTCCGAGCTCATTTCAGAGGACTCAACTTTGTTCGATTTCAACCTCAAATAACGAGCTTTAACACATTTTCACGATAATCCGAGATTAATGAATGCTTGTTTGTGGAACACCGACACCCTTAAATGTCTTCCGTTGGTGCTCAAACATTGCGTGGCCTCTTTATCGACCGAGGAACTTTCTATGTGATTTCCGGAGAATTTAGTTCCGGGATCCCGGAATCCCGAAAAACCGTGTATTATACACTTCAATTTCAGCCGTTCGGAAGGTCGTACCGGACCCTGTTTCTTTTCTCCTTGTTTTTCAATCACGCGTCCGAGCTCATTTCGGAGGACTCAACCCTGTTCAATTTCAGTTTCAAATAACGAGCTTTAACACATTTTTCACGATATTCCGAGTTTCGGTGAATCTTTGGTTTCGGGAACACCGCACCCCCAAATGTCTTGTTGGTTCTCAAACTTTGCGTGGCCGCTTTATCTCGACCGAGGAACTTTCTATGTGATTTCCGGAGAATTTTGTTCAGGACCCCGGAATCCCGAAAAACCGTGTATTATACACTTCAATTTGACCCCGTTCGGAAGGTAAACGGTCAGGTCCGTTTCTTTTACTCCCTCTTTTTCAATCACGCGTCCGAGCTCATTTCAGGACTCAACCTCGTTCGATTGACCTCAAATAACGAGCTTTAACACATTTTTAACGATAATCCGAATATCGGCGAATGCTGGTTTGTGGCACACCGGCACCTCCGAATGTCTTCCATTGGTGCTTAAACTTTGCGTGTCCGTTTTATCTGACCCGAGGAACTTTCTATGTGATTTCCTGTGAATTTTGTTCCTGGGCCGCGGAATCTCGAAAAACCGTGTATTATACACTTCAATTTCAGCCGTTCGGAAGGTCGTACCGGTCCCTGTTTCTTTTTCTCCCTGTTTTTCAATCACGCGTCCAAGCTCATTTTAGGACTCAACCTGTTCGATTTCAGCCTCAAATAACGAGCTTTAACACATTTTTCACGATACCGAGTTTCGGCGAATCTTTGGTTTTGCTCAGGCACACAAGCACGCCCAAATGTCTTCCGTTGGTGCTCAAACTTTGCGTGACCGCTTTATCTGACCTGAGAAACTTTCTATGTGATATCCGGTGAATTTTGTTCCGGGACCCCGGAATCCCGAAAAACCGTGTATTATACACTTCATTTTCAGCCGTTCGGAAGGTAAATCACAGGACCTTGTTTCTTTTTCTCCTGTTTTTCAATCACGCGTCCGAGCTCATTTCAGGAATCAACCTGTTCGATTTCAGCCTCAAATAACGAGCTTTAACACATTTTTCACGATAATCCGGGATTCGGCGAATGCTTGTTTGCGGCACACCAGCACCCCCAAATGTCTTCCGTTGGTGCTCAAACTTTGCATGGACGCTTTATCTGGCCGGAGGAACTTTCTATGTGATTTCCGGAGAATTTTTTTCCGGGATCCCGGAATCCCGAAAAACCGTGTATTATACACTTCAATTTCAGCCGTTCGGAAGGTCGTACCGGTCCCTGTTTCTTTTTCTCCTTGTTTTTCAATCACGCGTCCGAGCTCATTTCAGAAATCAACCTGTTCGATTTCAGCCTCAAATAACGAGCTTTAACACATTTTTCACGATAATCCGAGTTTCGGCGAATGCTGGTTTGTGGCACACCGCACCCCAAATGTCTTCCGTTGGTGCTCAAACTTTGCGTGGCCGCTTTATCCGACCCGGGGAACTTTCTATGTGATTTATGGAGAATTTTGTTCAGGGACCTGAATCTCAAAAAACCGTGTATTATACACTTCAATTTCAGCCGTTCGGAAGGTCGTACCGGACCGTGTTTCTTTTTCTCCCTCTTTTTAAATCACGCGTCCGAGCTCATTTAAGGACTCAACCTACTCGATTTCAGCCTCAAATAACGAGCTTTAACACATTTTTCACGATAATCCGAGTTTCGGCGAATGCTTTGGTTTCAGGCACATGGCACCCCAAATGTCTTCCGTTGGTGCTCAAACTTTGCGTGGCCGCTTTATCTGACCCGAGGAACTTTCTATGTGATTTCCGGTGAATTTTGTTCCGGAATCCCGAAAAACCGTGTATTATACACTTCAATTTCGGCCGTTCGGAAGGTCGACTTAGGACCTGTTTCTTTTTCTCCTGTTTTTCAATCACGCGTCCGAGCTCATTCGAGGACTCAACCTGTTCAATTTCAGTTTCAAATAACGAGCTTTAACACATTTTTCACGATAATCCGAGTTTTGGCGAATCTTTGGTTTGGCACACCGGCACCCCCAAATGTCTTCCGTTGGTGCTCAAACTTTGCGTGGCCGCTTTATCGACCCGAGGAACTTTCTATGTGATTTCGGTGAATTTTGTTCCGGGAACCCGGAATCCCAAAAACCGTGTATTTATACACTTCAATTTCAGCCGTTCGGAAGGTCGTACCGGTCCCTGTTTCTTTTTCTCCCTCTTTTTCAATCACGCGTCCGAGCTCATTTAAGGACTCAACCTGTTCGATTTCAGCCTCAAATAACGAGCTTTAACACATTTTTCACGATAATCCGAATATCGGCGAATGCTGGTTTGTGGCACACCGGCACCCCCAAATTTCTTCCGTTGGTGCTCAAACTTTGCGTGGCCGCTTTATCTCGACCCGAGGAGCTTTCTATGTGATTTCGGATAATTTTGTTCGGGACCCGGGATCCCCGAAAAACCGTGTATTATACACTTCAATTTCAGCCGTTCGGAAGGTCGTACCGGACCCTGTTTCTTTTTCTCCCTGTTTTTAAATCACGCATCCGAGCTCATTTAAGGACTCAACCCGTTCGATTCGACCTCAAATAACGAGCTTTAACACATTTTTCACGATAATCCGAGTTTCGCGAATGTCGGTTTGTGGCACACCGCACCCCAAATGTCTTCCGTTGGTGCTCAAACTTTGCGTGGCCGCTTTATCTGACCCGAGGAACTTTCTATGTGATTTTGCGGAGAATTTTGTTTAGGGACCCCGAATCTGAAAAACCGTGTATTATACACTTCAATTTCACCGTTCGGAAGGTCGTGACCGGTCTGTTTCTTTTTCTCCTCTTTTTCAATCACGCGTCCGAGCTCATTTAAGGACTCAACCTGTTCGATTTCAGCCTCAAATAACGAGCTTTAACACATTTTTCACGATAATCCGAATATCGGCGAATCTTGGGTTTGTGGCACACCGGCACCCCCAAATGTCTTTCGTTGGTGCTCAAACTTTGGGTGGCCGCTTTATCTGACCCGGGGAACTTTCTATGTGATTTCCGGATAATTTTGTTCCGGGACTCCGGAATCTCGAAAAACCGTGTATTATACACTTCAATTTCAGCCGTTCGGAAGGTCGACCGACCGTGTTTTCTTTCTCCTGTTTTTCAATCATGCGTCCGAGCTCATTTCAGGAATCAACCTGTTCGATTTCAGCCTCAAATAACGAGCTTTAACACATTTTTCACGATAATCCGAATTTCGGCGAATGTTGGTTTGTGGCACACCGGCACTCCCAAATGTCATCCGTTGGTGCTCAAACTTTGCGTGGCCGCTTTATCTGACCCGAGAAACTTTCTAAGTAATTTAGGTGAATTTGTTCCGGACCCGAATCTCGAAAACCGTGTATTATACACTTCAATTTAAGCCGTTCGGAAGGTCGTCGGACCGTGTTTTTTCTCCTGTTTTTCAATCACACGTCCGAGCTCATTTCAGGAATCAACCTATTCGATTTCAGCCTCAAATAACGAGCTTTAACACATTTTTCACGATAATCCGAGATTCGCGAATGCTTGTTTCAGGCACACCGGCACCCCCAAATGTCTTCCGTTGGTGCTCAAACTTTGCGTGGCCTCTTTATCGACCCGAGGAACTTTCTATGTGATTTCCGGATAATTTTGTTAGGGACCGAGAATCCCGAAAAACCGTGTATTATACACTTCAATTTCAGCCGTTCGGAAGGTCGTACCGGACCCTGTTTCTTTTTCTCCCTGTTTTTCAATCACGCGTCCGAGCTCATTTCAGGACTCAACCTGTTCAATTTCAGTTTCAAATAACGAGCTTTAACACATTTTTCACGATAATCCGAGTTTCGGCGAATGCTGGTTTCTGGCACACCGGCACCCACAAATGTCTTCCGTTGGTGCTCAAACTTTTCGTGGCCGCTTTATCTGACCCGAGGAACTTTCGATGTGATTACGAGAGAATTTTGTTCCGGGACCCCGGAATCCCGAAAAACCGTGTATTATTCACTTCAATTTAAGCCGTTGAATGAAGGTCGTGGGTCCACTGTTTCTTTTTCTCCCTCTTTTTAAATCACGCGTCCGAGCTCATTTAAGGACTCAACCTACTCGATTTCAGCCTCAAATAACGAGCTTTAACACATTTTTCACGATAATCCGAGTTTCGGCGAATGCTGGTTTGTGGCACACCGGCACCCCCAAATGTCTTCCGTTGGTGCTCAAACTTTGCGTGGCCGCTTTATCTGACCCGGGGAGCTTTCTATGTGATTTCCGGATAATTTTGTTAGGGACCGGAATCCTGAAAAACCGTGTATTATACACTTCAATTTGACCGTTCGGAAGGTAAACCGGACCCGTTTCTTTTTCTCCCTATTTTTCAATCACGCGTCCGAGCTCATTTAAGGACTCAACCTCGTTCAATTTCAGTTTCAAATAACGAGCTTTAACACATTTTTCACGATAATCCGAGTTTCGGCGAATCTTGGTTTGTGGTACACCGGCACCCCCAAATGTCTTCCGTTGGTGCTCAAACTTTGCGTGGCCGCTTTATCCGACCCGAGGAACTTTCTATGTGATTTCGGGGTGAATTTTGTTCCGGGACCCCTAATCCCAAAAACCGTGTATTATACACTTCATTTCAAATGCCGTTCGGAAGGTCGTACCGGTCCTGTTTCTTTTTCTCCCTCTTTTTCAATCACGCGTCCGAGCTCATTTAAGGACTCAACCGTTCGATTCAATTTGACCTCAAATAACGAGCTTTAACACATTTTTCACGATAATCCGAATATCGGCGAATCTTCGGTTTGTGGCACACCGGCACCCCCAAATTCTTCCGTTGGTGCTCAAACTTTGCGTGGCCGCTTTTTCGACCCCGAGGAGCTTTCTATGTGATTCCGGATAATTTTGTTCCGGACCTTGGATCCCAAAACCGTGTATTATACACTTCAATTTCAAATGCTCGGAAGGTCGAAATACGGTCCCTCGTTTCTTTTTCTCCTGTTTTTAAATCACATCCGAGCTCATTTAAGGGACTCAACCCGTTCGATTTCAGCCTCAAATAACGAGCTTTAACACATTTTTCACGATAATCCGAGTTTCGCGAATCTTGGTTTGTAGGCACACCGGCACCCCCAAATGTCTTCCGTTGGTGCTCAAACTTTGCGTGGCCGCTTTATCTCGACCCGAGAACTTTCTATGTGATTTCGGAGAATTTTGTTCAGGACCGGAATCCTGGCAAAAACCGTGTATTATACACTTCAATTTCGGCCCGTTCGGAAGGTCGACTGGTCCCCTGTTTCTTTTTCTCCTCTTTTTCAATCACGCGTCCGAGCTCATTTAAGAATCAACTGTTCGATTTCAGCCTCAAATAACGAGCTTTAACACATTTTTCACGATAATCCGAATATCGGCGAATCTTGGTTTGGGCACACCGCACCCCAAATGTCTTCCGTTGGTGCTCAAACTTTGCGTGGCCGCTTTATCGACCCGGGGAGCTTTCTATGTGATTTAGGATAATTTTGTTAGGGACCGGAATCTCAAAAACAAGTGTATTATACACTTCAATTTTGACCGTTCGGAAGGTCGTGCCGGACCGTGTTTCTTTTCTCCTCGTTTTTCAATCACGCGTCCGAGCTCATTTGAGAATCAACCATTCGATTTGACCTCAAATAACGAGCTTTAACACATTTTTCACGATAATCCGAATTTAGTTTAACGAATGTTGGTTTGTGGCACCCTCCAAATGTCATCCGTTGGTGCTCAAACTTTGCGTGGCCGCTTTATCTGACCCGAGGAACTTTCTAAGTGATTTCCGGTGAATTTTGTTAAGGACAGGAATCTCAAAAACCGTGTATTATACACTTCAATTTCGGCCGTTCGGAAGGTCGTGCGGACCCGTTGTTTTTTCTCCTTGTTTTTCAATCACGCGTCCGAGCTCATTTCAGGAATCAACCTGTTCGATTTCAGCCTCAAATAACGAGCTTTAACACATTTTTCACGATAATCCGAGATCCGCGAATGCTGGTTTGTGGCACACCGGCACCCCCAAATGTCTTCCGTTGGTGCTCAAACTTTGCGTGGCCTCTTTATCGACCCGAGGAACTTTCTATGTGATTTAGGATAATTTTGTTCAGGGACCGGAATCCCAGAAAAAAGTGTATTATACACTTCAATTTCGGCCGTTCGGAAGGTAACGGACCTGTTTCTTTTTCTCCCGTTTTTCAATCACGCGTCCGAGCTCATTTCGTGAATCAACTGTTCAATTTGATTTCAAATAACGAGCTTTAACACATTTTTCACGATAATCCGAGTTTCGGCGAATCTTGGTTTCTGGCACACCGGCACCCACAAATGTCTTCCGTTGGTGCTCAAACTTTCCGTGGCCGCTTTATCCGACCGAGGAACTTTCGATGTGATTACGGAGAATTTTGTTCGGGACCCGGAATCCAGAAAAACCGTGTATTATACACTTTAATTTAGTAGTTCGGAATGTCTTACCGGACCCTGTTTTTTTCTCCCTCTTTTTTTAAATCACGCGTCCGAGCTCATTTAAGGACTCAACCTACTCGATTTCAGCTTCAAATAACGAGCTTTAACACATTTTTCACGATAATTCGAGTTTCGGCGAATCTTGGTTTGGACAACACCAAGCACCCCCAAATGTCTTCCGTTGGTGCTCAAACTTTGCGTGGCCGCTTTATCCGACCCGAGGAACTTTCTATGTGATTTCAGGAGAATTTTGTTAAGGACCCCGGAATCCCAAAAACCGTGTATTATACACTTCAATTTCAGCCGTTCGGAAGGTCGTGAATGGACCTGTTTCTTTTTCTCCCTCTTTTTCAATCACGCGTCCGAGCTCATTTAAGGACTCAACTTTGTTCGATTTCACCTCAAATAACGAGCTTTAACACATTTTTCACGATAATCCGAATATCGGCGAATCTTTGGTTTTGGGCACACCAAGCACCCCCAAATGTCTTTCGTTGGTGCTCAAACTTTGCGTGGCCGCTTTATCCGACCCGGGAGCTTTCTATGTGATTTCGGATAATTTTGTTCGGGACCAGAATCTGAAAAAACCGTGTATTATACACTTCAATTTCAGCGGCCCGTTCGAAGGTCGCACGGACCGTGTTTCTTTTTCTCCCTGTTTTTCAATCACGCGTCCGAGCTCATTTGAGGAATCAACCTGTTCGATTTGAGCCTCAAATAACGAGCTTTAACACATTTTCACGATAATCCGAGTTTCGGCGAATCTTTGTTTGGCACAAGCACTCCCAAATGTCATCCGTTGGTGCTCAAACTTTGCGTACGCTTATCGACCGAGAAACTTTCTAAGTGATTTCCGGTGAATTTTGTTCCGGGACCCCGGAATCTCGAAAAACCATGTATTATACACTTCAATTTCAGCCGTTCGGAAGGTAAATGCAGGACCGTGTTTTTTTTCTCCTGTTTTTTTCAATCACGCGTCCGAGCTCATTTCAGGAATCAATCAACCTGTTCGATTTCAGCCTCAAATAACGAGCTTTAACACATTTTTCACGATAATCCGAGATTTAGCGAATGCTTGTTTGTGGCACACCGGCACCCCCAAATGTCTTTCGTTGGTGCTCAAACTTTGCGTGGCCTCTTTATCTGACCCGAGGAACTTTCTATGTGATTTCAGGATAATTTTGTTAAGGACCCCGAATCAGAAAAACCGTGTATTATACACTTCAATTCCAGCCGTTCGGAAGGTAAATCGGACCACGTTTCTTTTCTCCTGTTTTTTCAATCACGCGTCCGAGCTCATTTCGAGGAATCAACCTGTTCAATTTGGAGTTTCAAATAACGAGCTTTAACACATTTTTCACGATAATCCGAGTTTCGGCGAATCTTTGGTTTTGTACACCGCACCCACAAATGTCTTCCGTTGGTGCTCAAACTTTGCGTGGCCGCTTTATCGACCCGAGGAACTTTCGATGTGATTACGAGAGAATTTTGTTCAGGGACCCGAATCCCGAAAACCGTGTATTATTCACTTCAATTTAAGCCGTTCGAATGTCGTATTCAGGTCCTGTTTCTTTTTCTCCTCTTTTTTAAATCACGCGTCCGAGCTCATTTAAGGACTCAACCTACTCGATTTCAGCCTCAAATAACGAGCTTTAACACATTTTTCACGATAATCAGGAGTTTTGCGAATCTTTGGTTTGGTACACGGCACCCCCAAATGTCTTCCGTTGGTGCTCAAACTTTGCGTGGCCGCTTTATCGACCCGAGGGAGCTTTCTATGTGATTTCCGGATAATTTTGTTTTGGGACAAGGGATCCCAAAACCGTGTATTATACACTTCAATTTCACCGTTCGGAAGGTCGTAAATGCGGACCATTTCTTTTTCTCCTTGTTTTTCAATCACGCGTCCGAGCTCATTTCAGGACTCAACCTGTTCAATTTCAATTTCAAATAACGAGCTTTAACACATTTTTCACGATAATCCGAGTTTGGCGAATCTTTGGTTTGTGGCACACCGGCACCCCAAATGTCTTCCGTTGGTGCTCAAACTTTGCGTGGCCGCTTTTATCCGACCGAGGAACTTTCTATGTGATTTGGTGAATTTTGTTAAGGACCGGAATCCCAAAAACCGTGTATTATACACTTCAATTTCAACCGTTCGGAAGGTCGTACCGGTCAGGACCGTGTTTCTTTTTCTCCTCTTTTTTCAATCAGCGTCCGAGCTCATTTAAGGAATCAACCTGTTCGATTTCACCTCAAATAACGAGCTTTAACACATTTTTCACGATAATCCGAAGTTTCGGCGAATCTTTGGTTTGCCAGGCACACCGGCACCCCAAATTTCTTCCGTTGGTGCTCAAACTTTGCGTGGCCGCTTTATCTGACCCGAGGAGCTTTCTATGTGATTTCCGGATAATTTTGTTCGGGACCGAATCGAAAAACCGTGTATTATACACTTCAATTTCGGCCGTTCGGAAGGTCGAACGGACCCCTCGTTTCTTTTTCTCCTGTTTTTTAAATCACGCATCCGAGCTCATTTCGGGACTCAACTTTGTTCGATTTGACCTCAAATATGAGCTTTAACACATTTTCACGATAATCAGGAGTTCGGCGAATCTTTGGTTTGTGGCACACCGGCACCCCCAAATGTCTTCCGTTGGTGCTCAAACTTGCGTGGCCGCTTTATCGACCGGAACTTTCTATGTGATTTCGGAGAATTTTGTTCCGGGACCCGGAATCCCGAAAACCGTGTATTATACACTTCAATTTTCCGACGTTCGGAAGGTCGTACGGTCCTGTTTCTTTTTCTCCTGTTTTTCAATCACGCGTCGAGCTCATTTGAGGACTCAACCTGTTCAATTTCGTTTCAAATAACGAGCTTTAACACATTTTTCACGATAATTCGAGAGTTTAGCGAATCTTTGGTTTGTGGCACACCGGCACCCCAAATGTCTTCCGTTGGTGCTCAAACTTTGCGTGGCCGCTTTATCTGACCAGAGGAACTTTCTATGTGATTTCCGGTGAATTTTGTTCAAGGACGGAATCCCAAAAAGCAATGTATTATACACTTCAATTTGTACCGTTTGGAAGGTGTACGGACCTGTTTCTTTTTCTCCTCTTTTTCAATCAGCGTCCGAGCTCATTTAAGGACTCAACTTTGTTCGATTTGACCTCAAATAACGAGCTTTAACACATTTTTCACGATAATCAGGAATATCGGCAAAATCTTGGTTTCAGGCACACGGCAAGCACCCCAAATTCTTCCGTTGGTGCTCAAATTTGCGTGGCCGCTTTATCGACAGGAACTTTCTATGTGATTTCCGGATAATTTTGTTAAAGGGACCCGAATCCCGGAAAACCGTGTATTATACACTTCATTTTCAGCCGTTCGGAAGGTCGTGCGGACCTTTCTTTTTTTCCTTTTTTTCAATCACGCGTCCGAGCTCATTTGAGGAATCAACTTTTTGTTCAATTTCGATTTTTCAAATAACGAGCTTTAACACATTTTCACGATAATCGAGTTTCGGCGAATCTTTGGTTTGTAGCACACGGCACCCCAAATGTCTTCCGTTGGTGCTCAAACTTTGCGTGGCGCTTTATCTGACCCGAGGAACTTTCTATGTGATTTCCAGAGAATTTTATTCAGGGACAGGAATCCGAAAACCGTGTATTATACACTTCAATTTGCCCGTTGGAAGGTAAAGGTCGGACCTGTTTCTTTTTCCCTATGTTTTTAAATCACGCATCCGAGCTCATTTCAGGAATCAACATGTTCGATTTCAGACTCAAATAACGAGCTTTAACACATTTTCACGATAATCCGAGTTTAAATGAATGCTGGTTTGTGGCACACGGCACCCCCAAATGTCTTCCGTTGGTGCTCAAACTTTGCGTGGCCGCTTTATCTGACCCGAGGAACTTTCTATGTGATTTCGGTGAATTTTGTTCAGGACCGGAATCCCGGCAGTGTATTATACACTTCAATTTCAGCCGTTCGGAAGGTCGTACGGACCCTGTTTCTTTTTCTCCCTCTTTTTCAATCACGCGTCCGAGCTCATTTAAGGACTCATTCGATTTTGTTCGATTTGACCTCAAATAACGAGCTTTAACACATTTTCACGATAATCAGAGTTCGGCGAATCTTTTTGTAGCACACAGCACTCCCAAATGTCATCCGTTGGTGCTCAAACTTTGCGTGGCGCTTTATCGACCGAGGAACTTTCTAAGTGATTTCCGGTGAATTTTGTTCCGGGACCCCGGAATCTCGAAAAACCATGTATTATACACTTCAATTTGACCGTTAGGAAGGTGCGGTGTTGTTTTTTTTCTCCTTTTTCAATCTCGATTCCGAGCTCATTTGAGGAATCAACATTGATTTGAGAATCACTGATTCGATTTTGCCTCAAATACGGGCTTTAACATTTTCACGATAATCCAGGAGTTTCGGTGAATGCTTGTTTGGCACTAAGCACCCCCAAATGTCCCCGTTGGTGCTCAAACTTTTTGCCTCTTTATCGACCCGAGGAACTTTCTTGTGATTTCGGATAATTTTGTTCGGGATTCTAATCCCAAAAACCTGTGTTTACACTTCACGTTTCTATTCGGAAGTTATCATTAGGTCTGTTCTTTTTCTCCTTTTTACCAATCAGTTTAATTTTATACTCATATCTTAGTTAGTGTCTTACCATTTAGTTTACATCATTTTCATTATCATTTTCCACGATTAAGTTTAGTTTCTTTACATTTTAGTATGGCACCCCAAATTTCCGTTGGTGCTCAAACATTTTTCGAGCCATGACCAGGAATTTAATGTGATTAAACATGATAAAATAGATTAATAATTATAACTTTTCAATTTCAGACCCGTTCTATCACAGGTTTTTGATTTTTAATCTTTGCTCATTTAAGGAATCGGATTGATTAAGTTTGTTTAACGAGTTTTAACACATTTTTCACGATAATCGGAGTTTAAGCGAATCATGGTTTGTAACGGCACCCCCAAATGTCTTCCGTTGGTTCTCAAACTTTGCGTGGTTGATCTTTTCGTAACTTTCTTGATTTCCGGAGTAATTTTGTTAGGGAACAAGTTTATCAGTGATATATCAATTTATCTTTCGGAAAGTGTCCAGGACCCTTGTTTTTTTTCTCCCTGTTTTTCAATCGCAGAGCGTCGATAATTTGAGACATCATTATTGTTTTTAATCATCAAACAATCAAACTACCTCAAACATTTTTCGATAATCTTAAAAATCTTTGGTTTGCTAGCAATTCAAATGTAATTCCGTTGGTTCAAACTTTGCGTGGCCGCTTTCTACATTAACTTTCTATGTGATTTCGGATAATTTTTTCAGGGACCGGAATTTAAAAGTGTGATATACACTTCAATTTCGCCGTTCGGAAGGTCGTCTGCAGGACCTGTTTCTTTTTCTCCTCTTTTTTTCAATCACGCGTCCGAGCTCATTTAGGGACTCAACTTTGTTCGATTTTAGCCTCAAATACGAGCTTTAACACATTTTCACGATAATCAGAGTTTAGCGAATCTTTGGTTTGCACACCGGCACCCCCAAATGTCTTCCGTTGGTGCTCAAACTTTGCGTGGCGCTTTATCGACCAAGGAACTTTCTATGTGATTTCCGGAGAATTTTGTTCAGGGACCCGGAATCCGAAAAACCGTGTATTATACACTTCAATTTTGCCGTTCGGAAGGTAAATGCGGACCTGTTTCTTTTTCTCCCTTTTTCAATCACGCGTCGAGCTCATTTAAGGGAATCAACATTGATTTCGATTTTTCAATCAACCTATTGATTTCAAATAACGAGCTTTAACACATTTTTCACGATAATCAAGTTCGGTGAATCTTTGTTTTGCACGGCACCCCAAATGTCTTCGTTGGTGCTCAAACTTTGCGTGGCGCTTTATCGACCAGGAACTTTCTATGTGATTTCCGGATAATTTTTTACGGGACCGGAATCCAGAAAAAGCAGTGTATTACACTTCAATTTTCGGCCGTTCGAAAGGTCGTAACGGACCTGTTTCTTTTTTCTCCTGTTTTTCAATCACGGCGTCGAGCTTATTTCCGAATCTCATTTAAGGAATCAACTTTGTTCGATTCGACCTCAAATAACGAGCTTTAACACATTTTCACGATAATCCGAGTTTTGGCGAATCTTTGGTTTTATGCACGTCGGCACCCCCAAATGTCTTCCGTTGGTGCTCAAACTTTGCGTGGCGCTTTATCGACCAAAAAACTTTCTATGTGATTTCAGGAGAATTTTGTTAGGGACCCGGAATCCAGAAAAACCGTGTATTATACACTTCAATTTGAGCCGTTCGGAAGGTCGTGCGGACCTGTTTCTTTTTCTCCCTGTTTTTCAATCAGCGTCGAGCTCATTTCAGGAATCAACCTGTTCGATTTGACCTCAAATAACGAGCTTTACACATTTTCACGATAATCAAGTTTGGCGAATCTTTGGTTTTGCACACGGCACCCCAAATGTCTTCCGTTGGTGCTCAAACTTTGCGTGGCGCTTCTATCGACCGAGGAACTTTCTATGTGATTTCGGAGAATTTTGTTAAGGACCCGGAATCCGAAAAGTGTAGTGTATTATACACTTCAATTTGACCCGTTCGGAAGGTTGTCAGGACCTGTTTCTTTTTCTCCTTTTTTCAATCAGCTCATTTCCGGAATCAACATTCATTTAAAGGAATCAACTTTGTTCGATTTCAGCCTCAAATAACGAGCTTTAACACATTTTCACGATAATCAGGAGTTTGGCGAATCTTTGGTTTTGTAGCACCCCCAAATGTCTTCCGTTGGTGCTCAAACTTTGCGTGGCGCTTTATCGACCGAGGAACTTTCTATGTGATTTAGGAGAATTTTGTTAGGGACCGGAATCCCCGAAAAGCGTGTATTATACACTTCAATTTGAGCCGTTAGGAAGGTAAACGGACCCTGTTTCTTTTTCTCCCTGTTTTTCAATCACGCGTCAAGCTCATTTCAGGAATCAACCTTTCGATTTCAGGAATTTGACCTCAAATCTTGAGCTTTAACACATTTTCACGATAATCAGGGTTTGTGAATCTAGTTTGTTGCACACAGGCACCCCCAAATGTCTTCCGTTGGTGCTCAATTTTTGCGTGGCCGCTTTATCGACCGGGAGAACTTTCTATGTGATTTAGGAAAATTTTGTTAGGGACCGGAATCGGCCGTGTATTATACACTTCAATTTAGTAGTTCGGAAGGTCGTGCGGACCTGTTTCTTTTTCTCCCTGTTTTTCAATCAGCGTCCGAGCTCATTTCTAGAATCAACTTTGTTCGATTTGACCTCAAATAACGAGCTTTAACACATTTTTCACGATAATCAGGAGTTTGGCGAATCTTGGTTTGTGGCACACCGGCACCCCAAATGTCTTCCGTTGGTGCTCAAACTTTGCGTGGCCGCTTTATCTCACCCGAGGAACTTTCTATGTGATTTCGGAGAATTTTGTTAAAGGGACCGGAATCCCAGAAAAACCGTGTATTATACACTTCAATTTGGCCGTTCGGAAGGTAAATGCAGGACCTGTTTCTTTTTCTCCTTGTTTTTCAATCACGCGTCGAGCTCATTTGGGAATTTGTTCGATTTCAGGAATCAACTTTGTTCGATTTGACCTCAAATAACGAGCTTTAACACATTTTCACGATAATCAGGAGTTTGGCGAATCTTTGGTTTGTAGCGGCACGGCACCCCAAATGTCTTCGTTGGTGCTCAAACTTTGCGTGGCGCTTTATCGGAGGAACTTTCTATGTGATTTAGGAGAATTTTGTTCAGGGACCAGAATCGGCAAGTGTATTATACACTTCAATTTGTACCGTTCGGAAGGTCGTAAACAGGACCTGTTTCTTTTTCTTCTGTTTTTCAATCACGCGTCGAGCTCATTTAAGGAATCAACTTTTCGATTTTTCGATTTGACCTCAAATAACGAGCTTTAACACATTTTCACGATAATCAGAGTTTCGGGAATCTTTGGTTTTGGCACTGGCACCCCCAAATGTCTTCCGTTGGTGCTCAAACTTTGCGTGGCGCTTTATCGACCAGGAACTTTCTATGTGATTCGGAGAATTTTGTTAGGGATCCGAAAAAAGTGTATTATACACTTCAATTTTTCGATCGTTGGAAGGTAAATGCAGGACCTGTTTCTTTTTCTCCTGTTTTTCAATCAGCGTCCAGCTCATTTGGAATCAACTTTGTTCGATTTGACCTCAAATAACGACTTTAACACATTTTCACGATAATCGGTTTCGGCGAATCTTTGGTTTTAGCACACCGGCACCCCCAAATGTCTTCCGTTGGTGCTCAAACTTTGCGTGGCGCTTTATCGACCGAGGAACTTTCTATGTGATTTCGGGAATTTTGTTAGGGACCGGAATCGGCAGTGTATTATACACTTCAATTTGGCCGTTCGGAAGGTCGTCAGGACCCTGTTTCTTTTTCTCCTATTTTTCAATCAGCGTCGAGCTCATTTGAGGAATCAACTTGTTCGATTTCAGGAATCAACTGTTCGATTTGCCTCAAATAACGAGCTTTAACACATTTTCACGATAATCAGGTTTGTGAATCTTGGTTTGTGGCACACCGGCACCCCAAATGTCTTCGTTGGTGCTCAAACTTTGCGTGGCGCTTTTTCGACTCAGAGGAACTTTCTATGTGATTCAGGAGAATTTTTATTAACCGGAATCCGGCAAGTGTATTATACACTTCAATTTTTGTACCGTTAGGAAGGTCGTCGGACCTGTTTCTTTTTCTCCCTCTTTTTTTCAATCGCGTCCGAGCTCATTTCAGGAATCAACTTTGTTCGATTTCGACCTCAAATAATGAGCTTTAACACATTTTCCACGATAATCAGGTTTGGTGAATCTTTGGTTTGTGGCACACCGGCACCCCAAATGTCTTCGTTGGTGCTCAAACTTTGCGTGGCGCTTTATCGACTCAAGGAACTTTCTATGTGATTTCCGGAGAATTTTGTTAGGGACCGGAATCCAGAAAAGCAGTGTATTATACACTTCAATTTGCCGTTCGGAAGGTCGTCTAGGACCTGTTTCTTTTTCTCCTTGTTTTTTTTCAATCACGCGTCCGAGCTCATTTCAGGAATCAACTGTTGATTTTTGACCTCAAATAACGAGCTTTAACACATTTTCACGATAATCAGAGTTTCGGCGAATCTTTGGTTTGTAGCACAAGGCACCCCAAATGTCTTCCGTTGGTGCTCAAACTTTGCGTGGCGCTTTATCGACCGGGAACTTTCTATGTGATTTCAGGAGAATTTTGTTCGGGACCGGAATCCCGAAAAGCGTGTATTATACACTTCAATTTTGACCGTTCGGAAGGTAAACAGGACCTGTTTCTTTTTCTCTGTTTTTCAATCGCGTCGAGCTCATTTGAGGAATCAACATTGATTTCGATTTGACCTCAAATAACGAGCTTTAACACATTTTCACGATAATCCGAGTTTCGGCGAATCTTGGTTTTGTAGCACAAGCACCCCAAATGTCTTCCGTTGGTGCTCAAACTTTGCGTGGCGCTTTATCGACCCAGGAACTTTCTATGTGATTTAGGAGAATTTTGTTAGGGACCGGAATCCGAAAAGCCGTGTATTATACACTTCAATTTGCCCGTTCGGAAGGTAAATCTTAGGACCATGTTTCTTTTTCTCCTTTTTTTCAATCACGCGTCAAGCTCATTTGAGGAATCAACTTTCGATTTCGATTTGACCTCAAATAACGAGCTTTAACACATTTTCACGATAATCAGAGTTTGGCGAATCTTTGGTTTGTGGCACACACGGCACCCCAAATGTCTTCCGTTGGTGCTCAAACTTTGCGTGGCGCTTTTCTCGACCGAGGAACTTTCTATGTGATTTAGGAGAATTTTGTTAGGGACCGGAATCCCAAGTGTATTATACACTTCAATTTGGCCGTTCGGAAGGTGTGCATAGGACCTGTTTCTTTTTCTCTGTTTTTCAATCACGCGTCGAGCTCATTTCGAGAATCATTTGAGGAATCAACCTGTTCGATTTGACCTCAAATAACGAGCTTTAACACATTTTCACGATAATCCGAGTTTTGGCGAATCTTTGGTTTTGGCACACGGCACCCCAAATGTCTTCCGTTGGTGCTCAAACTTTGCGTGGCGCTTTATCGACTCAGGAACTTTCTATGTGATTCCGGAGAATTTTGTTAGGGACCAGAATCCGAAAAACGTGTATTATACACTTCAATTTCAGATTCGGAAGGTAAATAGGACCTGTTTCTTTTTCTCCTTTTTTCAATCACAGCGTCGAGCTCATTTCGGAATCAACCCATTCGATTTGGGGAATCGGAGTTGACCTCAAATAACGAGCTTTAACACATTTTCACGATAATCAGGAGTTTGTCGAATTTGGTTTGTGGCACACGGCACCCCCAAATGTCTTCCGTTGGTGCTCAAACTTTGCGTGGCGCTTTATCGACCGAGGAACTTTCTATGTGATTTCGGGTAATTTTGTTAAGGGAAGAAGAGAAAAAGTGTATTATACACTTCAATTTTGGGGTCCGTTCGGAAGGTTAAATAGGACCTGTTTTTTTCTCTGTTTTTCAATCGCGTCGAGCTCATTTTGAATCGGGCATTTGTTCGATTTCAGCCTCAAATAACGAGCTTTAACGAGCTTTAACACATTTTTCACGATAATCAGGAGTTTCGAATCTTTGGTTTGTGTCATTCGGCACCCCAAATGTCTTCGTTGGTGCTCAAACTGCGTGGCGCTTTTCTCGACCCAGGAACTTTCTATGTGATTCAGGAGAATTTTGTTAGGGACCGGAATCCCGGAAAAAAGTGTATTATACACTTCAATTTGGCCGTTCGGAAGGTAAATCAGGACCTGTTTTTTTTCTCCTGTTTTTTCAATCACGCGTCAAGCTCTTTCAAGGAATCAACTTTGTTGATTTGACCTCAAATAATGAGCTTTAACACATTTTCACGATAATCAGGAGTTTGGCGAATCTTTGGTTTGTAGCTGGCACCCCCAAATGTCTTCCGTTGGTGCTCAAACTTTGCGTGGCGCTTTATTTGACCGAAGGAACTTTCTATGTGATTTTAGGAGAATTTTGTTCAGGACCCGGAATCCGAAAAAGCCGTGTATTACACTTCAATTTTAGGCCGTTCGGAAGGTCGTGCGGACCTGTTTCTTTTTCTCCTTTTTTTTCAATCAGCGTCGAGCTCATTTCAGGAATCAACACATTCGATTTGAGAATCAATTTGTTTGATTTGACCTCAAATAACGAGCTTTAACACATTTTCACGATAATCAGGAGTTTCGCGAATCTTTGGTTTTGGCACCGGCACCCCCAAATGTCTTCGTTGGTGCTCAAACTTTGCGTGGCGCTTTATCGACCAGGAACTTTCTATGTGATTTAGGAGAATTTTGTTAGGACCGGAATCCGAAAAAGTGTATTATACACTTCAATTTGACCGTTCGGAAGGTCGTCTAGGACCTGTTTCTTTTTCTCCTGTTTTCAATCAGCGTCGAGCTCATTTCAGGAATCAACTGTTCGATTTGAGAATTTGACCTCAAATAACGAGCTTTAACACATTTTCACGATAATCCGGGTTTCGGCGAATCTTTGGTTTTGTGGCACACGGCACCCCCAAATGTCTTCGTTGGTGCTCAAACTTTGCGTGGCGCTTTATCGACCGAGGAACTTTCTATGTGATTTAGGAGAATTTTGTTCAGGGACCCGGAATCCGAAAAACCGTTTATTATACACTTCAATTTGACCGTTCGGAAGGTCGTCAGGACCTGTTTCTTTTTCTCCTGTTTTTCAATCACGCGTCCGAGCTCATTTCAGGAATCATCTGTTCGATTTCAGGATCAACCTTCGATTTGACCTCAAATAACGAGCTTTAACACATTTTCACGATAATCAGGAGTTTGGTGAATCTTTGGTTTGTGCTTTGCACCGGCACCCCAAATGTCTTCCGTTGGTGCTCAAACTTTGCGTGGCGCTTTATCGACCGAGGAACTTTCTATGTGATTTCAGAAGAATTTTGTTCAGGGACCGGAATCAGCCGTGTATTATACACTTCAATTTCGGCCGTTCGGAAGTCGTAAATGCAGGACCCTGTTTCTTTTTCTCCTTTTTTTCAATCACGCGTCGAGGCTCATTTCAGGAATCAACTTTGTTCGATTTCAGACCTCAAATAACGAGCTTTAACACATTTTCACGATAATCAGGAGTTTTGGCGAATCTTTGGTTTTAGCACACGGCACCCCAAATGTCTTCCGTTGGTGCTCAAACTTTGCGTGGCGCTTTATCGACCAGAAGGAACTTTTCTATGTGATTTCCGGAGAATTTTGTTCAGGGACCGGAATCCAGAAAAAGCTGTATTATACACTTCAATTTCAGCCGTTCGGAAGGTCGTACAGGACCATTTTTTTTTCTCCTGTTTTTCAATCACGCGTCGAGCTCATTTCGGGAATCAACTTTGTTCGATTTGATTTCAACCTCAAATAATGAGCTTTAACACATTTTCACGATAATCAGGAGTTTGGCGAATCTTGGTTTGTAGCACCGGCACCCCAAATGTCTTCCGTTGGTGCTCAAACTTTGCGTGGGCGCTTTATCGACCAGGAACTTTCTATGTGATTTCGGAGAATTTTGTTCAGGGACCGGAATCCGAAAAGCGTGTATTATTATACACTTCAATTTCGGCCGTTCGGAAGGTAAATGCGGACCCTGTTTCTTTTTCTCCCTGTTTTTCAATCACGCGTCGAGCTCATTTTGAGGAATCACCTGTTCGATTTCAGGAATCAACTTTGTTCGATTTGACCTCAAATAACGAGCTTTAACACATTTTCGATAATCAGGAGTTTAGTGAATCTTTGGTTTGTGCACACGGCACCCCCAAATGTCTTCCGTTGGTGCTCAAACTTTGCGTGGCCGCTTTATCGACCCGAGGAACTTTCTATGTGATTTTCGGAGAATTTTGTTCAGGACCGGAATCCAAAAGTGTATTATACACTTCAATTTCAGCCCGTTCGGAAGGTAAATGCAGGACCCTGTTTCTTTTTCTCCTGTTTTTCAATCACGCGTCCGAGCTCATTTTAGGAATCAACATTGATTTTGAGGAATCAACTTTGTTCGATTGACCTCAAATAACGAGCTTTAACACATTTTCACGATAATCAGGAGTTTGTGAATCTTTGGTTTGTAGCTGCGGCACCCCCAAATGTCTTCCGTTGGTGCTCAAACTTTGCGTGGCGCTTTATCTGACCCGAGGAACTTTCTATGTGATTTACGGAGAATTTTGTTAGGGACCGGAATCCCGAAAAAAGTGTATTATACACTTCAATTTGCCGTTCGGAAGGTAAATGCAGGACCTGTTTCTTTTTCTCCCTTTTTCAATCAGCGTCCGAGCTCATTTGAGGAATCAACATTCGATTTCAGGAATCAACTTTGTCGATTCGATTTGACCTCAAATAACGAGCTTTAACACATTTTCACGATAATCAGAGTTTGGCGAATCTTTGGTTTGTGCACACAGCACCCCCAAATGTCTTCGTTGGTGCTCAAACTTTGCGTGGCGCTTTATCGACCGAGGAACTTTCTATGTGATTTCCGGAGAATTTTGTTAGGGACCGGAAATCGAAAAAAAGTGTATTATACACTTCAATTTTACCCGTTCGGAAGGTCGTGCGGACCTGTTTCTTTTTCTCCCTGTTTTTCAATCAGCGTCGAGCTCATTTGGGAATCAACCATTGTTGAGGGAATCAACACTATTCGATTTAAGCCTCAAATAACGAGCTTTAACACATTTTCACGATAATCAGAGTTTGGCGAATCTTTGGTTTGTGCACACGGCACCCCAAATGTCTTCCGTTGGTGCTCA
Organism: Silene latifolia; assembly: GCF_048544455.1. NCBI lineage: Eukaryota > Viridiplantae > Streptophyta > Magnoliopsida > Caryophyllales > Caryophyllaceae > Silene > Silene latifolia. The sequence goes on from NC_133527.1 coordinate 1,274,668, forward strand.
AACTTTGCGTGGCGCTTTATCGACGAGGAACTTTCTATGTGATTTCGGAGAATTTTGTTCAGGACCGGAATCCGGAAAAACCGTGTATTATACACTTCAATTTCGGCCCGTTCGGAAGGTCGTCGGGACCTGTTTCTTTTTCTCCTGTTTTTCAATCACGCGTCTCAGCTCATTTCAGGAATCAACCTGTTCGATTTCACCTCAAATAACGAGCTTTAACACATTTTTCACGATAATCGAGGTTTGGCGAATCTTTGGTTTTGGCACTGGCACCCCAAATGTCTTCCGTTGGTGCTCAAACTTTGCGTGGCGCTTTATCGACCGAGGAACTTTCTATGTGATTTCGGAGAATTTTGTTAGGGACCGGAATCGAAAAGCCGTGTATTATACACTTCAATTTTGACCGTTCGGAAGGTAAATGCGGACCTGTTTCTTTTTCTCCTGTTTTCAATCACGCGTCCGAGCTCATTTGAGGAATCAACTTTTTTGATTTTCGATTTCACCTCAAATAATGAGCTTTAACACATTTTCACGATAATCAGAGTTTTGAATCTTTGGTTTTGGACACTTGGCACCCCCAAATGTCTTCGTTGGTGCTCAAACTTTGCGTGGCGCTTTATCGACCGAGGAACTTTCTATGTGATTTCGGAGAATTTTGTTAGGGACCGGAATCCGGCAAGTGTATTATACACTTCAATTTTGACCCGTTCGGAAGGTAAATGCGGACCTGTTTCTTTTTCTCCCTGTTTTTCAATCGCGTCGAGCTCATTTTCAGGAATCTTTGTTCGATTTCAGGAATCAAGCCTCAAATTCGACTTTAACACATTTTCACGATAATCAGGAGTTTGGCGAATCTTTGGTTTGTGGCACGGCACCCCAAATGTCTTCCGTTGGTGCTCAAACTTTGCGTGGCGCTTTATCGACCGAGGAACTTTCTATGTGATTTTAGGAGAATTTTGTTCGGGACCGGAATCCGGCAAGTGTATTATACACTTCAATTTTGGCCGTTCGGAAGGTCGTGCGGACCCTGTTTCTTTTTCTCTGTTTTTTTCCGAGCTCATTTCAGGAATCAAGCTCATTTCAGGAATCAAACTGTTCGATTTGACCTCAAATAATGAGCTTTAACACATTTTCACGATAATCAGGTTTGGCGAATCTTTGGTTTTGTGGCACACGGCACCCCCAAATGTCTTCCGTTGGTGCTCAAACTTTGCGTGGCGCTTTTATCGACCAGGACTTTCTATGTGATTTCCGGAGAATTTTGTTAGGGACCGGAATCGAAAAAAAAAGTGTATTATACACTTCAATTTCAGCCGTTCGGAAGGTAAATGCAGGACCTGTTTCTTTTTCTCCCTGTTTTCAATCACGCGTCAGAGCTCATTCGAGGAATCACTTTGTTCGATTTTGACCTCAAATAACGAGCTTTAACACATTTTTCACGATAATCAGGAGTTTCGAATCTTTGGTTTGTGGCACCGGCACCCCCAAATGTCTTCGTTGGTGCTCAAACTTTGCGTGGCGCTTTATCGACCGAGGAACTTTCTATGTGATTTCAGGAGAATTTTGTTCGGGACCGGAATCCGGAAAAACCGTGTATTATACACTTCAATTTTAGCCGTTCGGAAGGTAAATCAGGACCTGTTTCTTTTTCTCCTTTTTTTTTTCAATCACGCGTCAGCTCATTTTAGGAATCTTTCGATTTGAGGAATCAACCTGTTCGATTTGACCTCAAATAACGAGCTTTAACACATTTTCACGATAATCAGGAGTTTGGCGAATCTTTGGTTTGTGCTTTGGCACCCCAAATGTCTTCCGTTGGTGCTCAAACTTTGCGTGGCGAACTTTATCGATTTAGAATTTTGAAGGAACTTTCTATGTGATTTCAGGAGAATTTTGTTCGGGACCGGAATCTCCTTTTTTTCAAAAACCGTGTATTATACACTTCAATTTGTTTTCCCGATTCGGAAGGTCGTCTAGGACCAGGAAGTTGTTTCTTTTTCTCCATGTGATTTTTTTTCAATCAGCGTCCGAGCTCATTTGAGAATCAACATTTCGTGTTCGATTTGAGAAATCAATCTGTTTCTTTTTCTCATTTTGGAATTTGCTCATTTGATTTCATTTTGTTTGACCTCAAATAACGAGCTTTAACACATTTTCACGATAATCAGAGTTTGGCGAATCTTTGGTTTGTGCACAAGCACCCCAAATGTCTTCCGTTGGTGCTCAAACTTTGCGTGGGCGCTTTATCTGACCCGAGGAACTTTTATGTGATTTCGGAGAATTTTGTTAAAGGGACCGGAATCAGAAAAAGCAGTGTATTATACACTTCAATTTTTGACCGTTCGGAAGGTAAATCAGGACCTGTTTCTTTTTCTCCTGTTTTTCAATCACGCGTCCGAGCTCATTTCAGGAATCAACTGTTGATTTTCAGGAATCAATTTGATTTCGACCTCAAATAACGAGCTTTAACACATTTTCACGATAATCAGGGTTTGGCGAATCTTTGGTTTTGGCACACCGGCACCCCCAAATGTCTTCCGTTGGTGCTCAAACTTTGCGTGGCGCTTTATCGACCGAGGAACTTTCTATGTGATTTCGGATAATTTTGTTAGGGACCGGAATCCCGGCAAGTGTGTATTATACACTTCAATTTCGGCCCGTTCGGAAGGTAAATGCAGGACCCTGTTTCTTTTTCTCCTGTTTTTCAATCAGCGTCCGAGCTCATTTCAGGAATCAACTTGTTCGATTTCAGGATTTGCCTCAAATAATGAGCTTTAACACATTTTCACGATAATCAGAGTTTAGCGAATCTTTGGTTTGTGGCACACCGGCACCCCAAATGTCTTCGTTGGTGCTCAAACTTTGCGTGGCGCTTTATCGACCCAGGAACTTTCTATGTGATTTCGGAGAATTTTGTTCGGGACCGGAATCCGAAAAGTGTATTATACACTTCAATTTGAGCCGTTGGAAGGTAAATGCAGGACCCTGTTTCTTTTTCTCCTGTTTTTCAATCACGCGTCAGAGCTCATTTCAGGAATCAACCTGTTCGATTTTAGGAATCAAACTGTTCGATTTGAGCCTCAAATAACGAGCTTTAACACATTTTCACGATAATCAGGAGTTTGGCGAATCTTTGGTTTGTGGCACACGGCACCCCCAAATGTCTTCCGTTGGTGCTCAAACTTTGCGTGGCGCTTTATCGACCGAGGAACTTTCTATGTGATTTCGGAGAATTTTGTTCGGGACCGGAATCCCGGCAAGTGTATTATACACTTCAATTTGGCCGTTCGGAAGGTCGTGCAGGACCTGTTTCTTTTTCTCCTGTTTTTTTCAATCACGCGTCGAGCTCATTTAAGGAATCAACTGTTGATTTCGATTTCAGCCTCAAAATATGAGCTTTAACACATTTTCACGATAATCAGAGTTTGGCGAATCTTTGGTTTGTTTTGGCACCCCCAAATGTCTTCGTTGGTGCTCAAACTTTGCGTGGCCGCTTTATCGACCCGAGGAACTTTCTATGTGATTTAGGAGAATTTTGTTCGGGACCGGAATCCGGAAAAAGTGTATTATACACTTCAATTTTGCCGTTCGGAAGGTCGTCTGGGACCACTGTTTCTTTTTCTCCTGTTTTTCACGCAATCCGAGCTCATTTCAAAGCTCATTTCAGGAATCAACTTTGATTTTGATTTCAGCCTCAAATAACGAGCTTTAACACATTTTCACGATAATCAGGAGTTTGGTGAATCTTTGGTTTTGTAGCACACGGCACCCCCAAATGTCTTCGTTGGTGCTCAAACTTTGCGTGGCGCTTTATCGACCGAGGAACTTTCTATGTGATTTCAGGAGAATTTTGTTCCGGAATCCCGAAAAACCGTGTATTATACACTTCAATTTGACCCCGTTCGGAAGGTAAATCCAGGACCTGTTTCTTTTTCTCCTGTTTTTCAATCGCGTCGAGCTCGCTCATTCGAGGAATCAACATTTTCGATTTTAGGAATCAACTTTGTTCGATTTGACCTCAAATAACGAGCTTTAACACATTTTTCACGATAATCAGGAGTTTTGAATCTTTGGTTTGTGGCACACGGCACCCCCAAATGTCTTCCGTTGGTGCTCAAACTTTGCGTGGCCGCTTTATCTGACCCGAGGAACTTTCTATGTGATTTAGGAGAATTTTGTTTGGGACCGGAATCCGAAAAGTGTATTATACACTTCAATTTGTACCCGTTCGGAAGGTAAATGCAGGACCCTGTTTCTTTTTCTCCTGTTTTTCAATCACGCGTCCGAGCTCATTTCAAGGAATCAACTTTTCGATTTGAGGAATCAATTTGATTTGACCTCAAATATGACTTTAACACATTTTTCACGATAATCAGGAGTTTGGCGAATCTTTGGTTTTTGTGGCACACAGCACCCCAAATGTCTTCCGTTGGTGCTCAAACTTTGCGTGGCGCTTTATCGACCGAGGAACTTTCTATGTGATTTCGGAGAATTTTGTTCGGGACCGGAATCCGAAAAAGCGTGTATTATACACTTCAATTTGACCCGTTCGGAAGGTCGTACAGGACCCTGTTTCTTTTTCTCCTGTTTTTCAATCGCGTCCGAGCTCATTTGAGAATCAAGCTCATTTCGAGAATCAACTTTGTTCGATTTGACCTCAAATAACGAGCTTTAACACATTTTCACGATAATCAGGAGTTTTGGCGAATCTTTGGTTTTGCACTGCGGCACCCCCAAATGTCTTCGTTGGTGCTCAAACTTTGCGTGGCGCTTTATCGACCGAGGAACTTTCTATGTGATTTAGGAGAATTTTGTTCGGGACCGGAATCCGAAAAAAGTGTATTATACACTTCAATTTGGCCGTTCGGAAGGTAAATCAGGACCTGTTTCTTTTTCTCCTGTTTTTCAATCACGCGTCCGAGCTCATTTGAGGAATCACTTTGTTCGATTTAGGATTCGATTTTAGCCTCAAATAACGAGCTTTAACACATTTTCACGATAATCAGGAGTTTGGCGAATCTTGGTTTTAGCACACGGCACCCCCAAATGTCTTCGTTGGTGCTCAAACTTTGCGTGGCGCTTTATCGACCGAGGAACTTTCTATGTGATTTCGGAGAATTTTGTTCGGGACCCGGAATCCGAAAAAAGTGTATTATACACTTCAATTTCAGCCCGTTCGGAAGGTCGTTCAGGACCTGTTTCTTTTTCTCCTGTTTTTCAATCACGCGTCCGAGCTCATTTCAGGAATCAACCTGTTCGATTTAGGAATTTCGATTTGACCTCAAATAACGAGCTTTAACACATTTTCACGATAATCAGGAGTTTGGCGAATCTTTGGTTTGTGGCACACCGGCACCCCCAAATGTCTTCCGTTGGTGCTCAAACTTTGCGTGGCGCTTTATCGACCGAGGAACTTTCTATGTGATTTAGGAGAATTTTGTTAGGGACCGGAATCCAAAAAGTGTATTATACACTTCAATTTCGGCCGTTCGGAAGGTAAATGTCAGGACCCTATTTCTTTTTCTCTCCTGTTTTTTTTCAATCAGCGTCGAGCTCATTTGAGGAATCAACTTTGTTCGATTTGACCTCAAATAACGAGCTTTAACACATTTTCACGATAATCCGAGGTTTGGCGAATCTTTGGTTTGTGGCACCGGCACCCCAAATGTCTTCCGTTGGTGCTCAAACTTTGCGTGGCGCTTTATCGACCGAGGAACTTTCTATGTGATTTCGGAGAATTTTGTTCAGGACCGGAATCCGAAAACCGTGTATTATACACTTCAATTTTTCGTTCGTTGGAAGGTAAATCAGGACCTGTTTCTTTTTCTCCTGTTTTTCAATCACGCGCGCTCGAGCTCATTTCAGGGAATCAAATTCAAGGAATCAACTGTTCGATTTCAGCCTCAAATATGAGCTTTAACACATTTTCACGATAATCAGGAGTTGGCGAATCTTTGGTTTTGTGGCATTTTGCAAGCACCCCCAAATGTCTTCCGTTGGTGCTCAAACTTTGCGTGGCGCTTTATCGACCGAGGAACTTTCTATGTGATTTCGGAGAATTTTGTTCAGGACCGGAATCCGGCAAGTGTATTATACACTTCAATTTCGGCCGTTCGGAAGGTAAATCCGGACCTGTTTCTTTTTCTCCTGTTTTTCAATCACGCGTCGGCTCATTTCAGGAATCAAGCTCATTTAGGAATCAACTTTGATTTCGATTTGACCTCAAATATGAGCTTTAACACATTTTCACGATAATCAGGAGTTTAGTGAATCTTTGGTTTGTGGCACGGCACCCCCAAATGTCTTTCGTTGGTGCTCAAACTTTGCGTGGCGCTTTATCGACCGAGGAACTTTCTATGTGATTTTCGGAGAATTTTGTTCGGGACCCCGAAAAACCGTGTATTATACACTTCAATTTCGGCCGTTCGGAAGGTCGTCAGGACACTGTTTCTTTTTCTCCTGTTTTTTCAATCACGCGTCGCTCATTTCGAGCTCATTTGAGGAATCAACACTTTGATTTCGATTTGATCAAATAACGAGCTTTAACACATTTTCGATAATCAGGAGTTTGGCGAATCTTTGGTTTGTTGCTGGCACCCCAAATGTCTTCGTTGGTGCTCAAACTTTGCGTGGCGCTTTATCGACCAGGAACTTTCTATGTGATTTAGGAAAATTTTGTTAGGGACCGGAATCAGAAAAAAGTGTATTATACACTTCAATTTGGCCGTTCGGAAGGTCGTCTAGGACCTGTTTCTTTTTCTCCTTTTTTCAATCACGCGTCATTAGGAAGCTCATTTGAGGAATCAACTGTTCGATTTCAGCCTCAAATAACGAGCTTTAACACATTTTCACGATAATCAGGAGTTTAGCGAATCTTTGGTTTTTGTGGCTGGCACGGCACCCCAAATGTCTTCGTTGGTGCTCAAACTTTGCGTGGCGCTTTATCGACCGAGGAACTTTCTATGTGATTTCGGAGAATTTTGTTCAGGACCGGAATCCGGCCGTGTATTATACACTTCAATTTCGGCCGTTCGGAAGGTCGTCTGTAGGACCCTGTTTCTTTTTCTCCTGTTTTTCAATCAGCGTCGAGCTCATTTGAGGAATCAACTTTGTTCGATTTCAGGAATCAACATTTGACCTCAAATAACGAGCTTTAACACATTTTCACGATAATCAGGAGTTTGGCGAATCTTTGGTTTTGGCACACCGGCACCCCAAATGTCTTCGTTGGTGCTCAAACTTTGCGTGGCGCTTTATCGACCGAGGAACTTTCTATGTGATTTAGGAGAATTTTGTTAGGGACCGGAATCCGGCAAGTGTATTATACACTTCAATTTTGCCGTTCGGAAGGTAAGGTCGTCCAGGACCCTGTTTCTTTTTCTCCTGTTTTTCAATCGTCAGAGCTCATTTTAGAAATCGGCTCATTTTGAGGAATCAACTAATTCGATTTGGGAATCAATTGTTCGATTTGACCTCAAATAACGAGCTTTAACACATTTTCACGATAATCAGAGTTCGGTGAATCTTTGGTTTGGGCACACGGCACCCCAAATGTCTTCCGTTGGTGCTCAAACTTTGCGTGGCGCTTTATCGGACGAGGAACTTTCTATGTGATTTAGGAGAATTTTGTTCGGGACCGGAATCAGAAAAAAGTGTATTATACACTTCAATTTGTACCGTTCGGAAGGGTGTCGGACCCTGTTTCTTTCTTTTTCTCCTGTTTTTTCAATCAGCGTCAGGAACTCGAGCTCATTTCGGGACCTCAAATCACACATTTTTCGATTTGTTTGAATCTTTGTTTTTTTCGGACCTCAAATCTTTTCTTCGATTTGACCTCTCAAATAACGAGCTTTAACACATTTTCACGATAATCAGGAGTTTTCTTTGAATTTGTAGTTTTTACACATTTTCGGCACCCCCAAATGTCTTTCCGTTGGTGCTCAAACTTTGCGTGGCGCTTTATCGACCGAGGAACTTTCTATGTGATTTCGGAGAATTTTGTTAGGGACCGGAATCCGAAATGTCTTAGTGTATTATACACTTCATTTTGACTTTCCGTTCGGAAGGTAATGTTCGGACCTGTTTCTTTTTCTCCTGTTTTCAATCAGCGTCGAGCTCATTTAGGAATCACTTCAATTTCGATTTGAGGAATCAATGTTTCTTTTTGATTTCAGGAATCCGCAGCGTCGAGCTCATTTGATTTTGACCTCAAATAACGAGCTTTAACACATTTTCACGATAATCAGGGTTTTGGCGAATCTTTGGTTTTAGCACACGGCACCCCAAATGTCTTCTTCCGTTGGTGCTCAAACTTTGCGTGGCGCTTTATCTCGACCGAGGAACTTTCTATGTGATTTCCGGATAATTTTGTTCGGGACCGGAATCCGGAAAAACCGTGTATTATACACTTCAATTTGAGCCGTTCGGAAGGTAAATCAGGACCCTGTTTCTTTTTCTCCTTGTTTTTCAATCGCGTCCGAGCTCATTTCAGGAATCAACTGTTGATTTGAATTTCGATTTCAGACCTCAAATATGAGCTTTAACACATTTTCACGATAATCAGGAGTTTGGCGAATCTTTGGTTTTGGCACAGGCACCCCAAATGTCTTCCGTTGGTGCTCAAACTTTGCGTGGCGCTTTATCGACCCAGGAACTTTCTATGTGATTTCGGAGAATTTTGTTAGGGACCGGAATCGAAAAGCGTGTATTATACACTTCAATTTGGCCGTTCGGAAGGTAAATCTAGGACCTGTTTCTTTTTCTCCTGTTTTTCAATCACGCGTCCGAGCTCATTTCAGGAATCAACGATTGAATTGATTTCGAGCCTCAAATAACGAGCTTTAACACATTTTCACGATAATCAGGAGTTTGGCGAATCTTTGGTTTGTGGCACACCGGCACCCCAAATGTCTTCCGTTGGTGCTCAAACTTTGCGTGGCGCTTTATCGACCGAGGAACTTTCTATGTGATTTCAGGAGAATTTTGTTCCGGAATCCCGAAAAACCGTGTATTATACACTTCAATTTGGCCGTTCGGAAGGTCGTCAGGACCTGTTTCTTTTTCTCCTTTTTTCAATCATCGCGTCGGCGCTCATTTGAGGAATCAACCTGTTCGATTTCAGGAATCAACTTTGTTGATTTGACCTCAAATAATGAGCTTTAACACATTTTCACGATAATCAGAGTTTCGGCGAATCTTTGGTTTGTGGCTGCACGGCACCCCAAATGTCTTCCGTTGGTGCTCAAACTTTGCGTGGCGCTTTATCGACCGAGGAACTTTCTATGTGATTTCGGAGAATTTTGTTCGGGACCGGAATCGAAAAGCCGTGTATTATACACTTCAATTTGCCGTTCGGAAGGGTGTAGGACCCTTTTTCTTTTTCTCCTGTTTTTCAATCACGCGTCGAGCTCAGGCTTCGATTTCAGGAATCAACCTGTTCGATTTGACCTCAAATAACGAGCTTTAACACATTTTCACGATAATCAGGAGTTTGAATCTTTGGTTTGTAGCACACGGCACCCCCAAATGTCTTCCGTTGGTGCTCAAACTTTGCGTGGCGCTTATCGACCGAGGAACTTTCTATGTGATTTCGGAGAATTTTGTTAAGGGACCGGAATCCAAAAAAAGTGTATTATACACTTCAATTTTCAGCCGTTCGGAAGGTCGTCTAGGACCCTGTTTCTTTTTCTCCTGTTTTTCAATCAGCGTCGAGCTCATTTCGGAATCAGCTCATTTGAGGAATCAACTTTGTTCGATTTGACCTCAAATATGAGCTTTAACACATTTTCACGATAATCAGAGTTTGTGAATCTTTGGTTTTGCACACGGCACCCCCAAATGTCTTCCGTTGGTGCTCAAACTTTGCGTGGCGCTTTATCGACCGAGGAACTTTCTATGTGATTTCGGAGAATTTTGTTCGGGACCGGAATCGAAAAACCGTGTATTATACACTTCAATTTTGGCCGTTCGGAAGGTAAATGCGGACCTGTTTCTTTTTCTCCTTTTTTCAATCACGCGTCGAGCTCATTTCAGGAATCAACCTGTTCGATTTCAGGAATCAACTTTTTCGATTTTAGCCTCAAATAACGAGCTTTAACACATTTTCACGATAATCAAGTTTGTGAATCTTTGGTTTTGCACACGGCACCCCAAATGTCTTCGTTGGTGCTCAAACTTTGCGTGGCGCTTTATCGACCAGGAACTTTCTATGTGATTTCGGAGAATTTTGTTCGGGACCCGGAATCCGGCAAGTGTATTATACACTTCAATTTGACCCGTTCGGAAGGTAAATGCAGGACCTGTTTCTTTTTCTCCTGTTTTTCAATCAGCGTCGAGCTCGAGCTCATTTCAGGAATCAACTGTTCGATTTGACCTCAAATAACGAGCTTTAACACATTTTCACGATAATCAGGAGTTTAGCGAATCTTTGGTTTGTGCACCGGCACCCCAAATGTCTTCGTTGGTGCTCAAACTTTGCGTGGCGCTTTATCGACCGAGGAACTTTCTATGTGATTTCGGAGAATTTTGTTCAGGACCGGAAATCCGGCAGTGTATTATACACTTCAATTTGGCCGTTCGGAAGGTCGTCAGGACCCTGTTTCTTTTTCTCCTTTTTTTTTTCAATCAGCGTCGAGCTCATTTGAGAATCAACTGTTCGATTTTGAATTTGATTTCAGCCTCAAATAACGAGCTTTAACACATTTTTCGATAATCAGAGTTTGGCGAATCTTTGGTTTGTGGCACACGGCACCCCAAATGTCTTCCGTTGGTGCTCAAACTTTGCGTGGCGCTTTATCGACCGAGGAACTTTCTATGTGATTTCGGAGAATTTTGTTAGGGACCGGAATCCAAAAGCAGTGTATTATACACTTCAATTTGTACCGTTCGGAAGGTCGTCAGGACCTGTTTCTTTTTTCTCCTGTTTTTCAATCACGCGTCGAGCTCATTTCAGGAATCAACATGTTCGATTTGAGGAATCAACCTGTTCGATTTCAGCCTCAAATAACGAGCTTTAACACATTTTCACGATAATCAGGAGTTTCGTGAATCTTTGGTTTTTGCACACGGCACCCCAAATGTCTTCCGTTGGTGCTCAAACTTTGCGTGGCGCTTTATCGACCAGGAACTTTCTATGTGATTTCGGAGAATTTTGTTCGGGACCGGAATCCGAAAAACCGTGTATTATACACTTCAATTTGAGCCGTTCGGAAGGTCGTCAGGACCTGTTTCTTTTTCTCCCTGTTTTTCAATCACGCGATCGAGCTCATTTCAGGAATCAACTTTGTTCGATTTGACCTCAAATAACGAGCTTTAACACATTTTCACGATAATCAGAGTTTCGGCGAATCTTTGGTTTGCAGCACCGGCACCCCAAATGTCTTCGTTGGTGCTCAAACTTTGCGTGGCGCTTTATCGACGAGGAACTTTCTATGTGATTTAGGAGAATTTTGTTAGGGACCGGAATCGGCAGCGTGTATTATACACTTCAATTTTGCCGTTCGGAAGGTAAATCAGGACCTGTTTTTTTTCTCCTGTTTTTCAATCACGCGTCGGCTCATTTGATTTGAGGAATCAACTTTGTTCGATTTCAGGAATTTCGATTTGACCTCAAATAACGAGCTTTAACACATTTTCACGATAATCAGGAGTTTGGCGAATCTTGGTTTTTGCAGCACCGGCACCCCCAAATGTCTTCGTTGGTGCTCAAACTTTGCGTGGCGCTTTATCGACCGAGGAACTTTCTATGTGATTTCGGAGAATTTTGTTCGGGACCAGGAATCAGAAAAAGTGTATTATACACTTCAATTTCCCGTTCGGAAGGTCGTCGGACCTGTTTCTTTTTCTCCTTTTTTCAATCACGCGTCGAGCTCATTTCAGGAATCAACTGTTCGATTTGATTTCACCTCAAATAGCCTCAAATAACGAGCTTTAACACATTTTCACGATAATCAGGAGTTTGGCGAATCTTTGGTTTGTGGCACACTTTGGCACCCCCAAATGTCTTCCGTTGGTGCTCAAACTTTGCGTGGCGCTTTATCGACCAGGAACTTTCTATGTGATTTCGGAGAATTTTGTTCGGGACCGGAATCCGAAAAACCAGTGTATTATACACTTCAATTTGAGCCGTTCGGAAGGTCGTCTGGGACCCTGTTTCTTTTTCTCCTGTTTTTCAATCACGCGTCCGAGCTCATTTCAGGAATCAACTGTTCGATTTGGGAATCAACCGATTTGACCTCAAATAACGAGCTTTAACACATTTTCACGATAATCAGGAGTTTGGTGAATCTTTGGTTTTGCTGCACGGCACCCCCAAATGTCTTCCGTTGGTGCTCAAACTTTGCGTGGCGCTTTTTATCGACCGAGGAACTTTCTATGTGATTTCGGAGAATTTTGTTAGGGACCGGAATCCGGCAAGTGTATTATACACTTCAATTTTGTACCGTTCGGAAGGTAAATCAGGACCTGTTTCTTTTTTCTCCTGTTTTTTCAATCACGCGTCCGAGCTCATTTAGGAATCAACATTTCGATTTTCGATTTCAGGAATCAACTTTTTCTTTTCGATTTCACCTCAAATAACGAGCTAACACATTTTCACGATAATCAGGAGTTTGGCGAATCTTTGGTTTGTGGCACCGGCACCCCCAAATGTCTTCCGTTGGTGCTCAAACTTTGCGTGGCGCTTTATCGACCGAGGAACTTTCTATGTGATTTCCAGGAGAATTTTGTTAGGGACCGGAATCCCGGCGTGTATTATACACTTCAATTTGAACTTTCCGTTCGGAAGGTCGTGCCAGGACCTGTTTCTTTTTCTCCTGTTTTTCAATCACGCGTCCGAGCTCATTTGAGGAATCAACTGTTCGATTTGAGGAATCAACTTTGTTGTTGACTTTGTTCGATTTCAGCCTCAAATAACGAGCTTTAACACATTTTCACGATAATCAGGGTTTGGCGAATCTTTGGTTTTGCACACGGCACCCCAAATGTCTTCCGTTGGTGCTCAAACTTTGCGTGGCGCTTTATCGACCGAGGAACTTTCTATGTGATTTAGGAGAATTTTGTTAGGGACCGGAATCCGAAAAAGCTGTGTATTATACACTTCAATTTGCCCGTTCGGAAGGTCGTCAGGACCCTGTTTCTTTTTCTCCTGTTTTTCAATCACGCGTCCGAGCTCATTTCAGGAATCAACTGTTCGATTTCAGGAATCGATTTGATTTCACCTCAAATAATGAGCTTTAACACATTTTCACGATAATCAGGGTTTGTGAATCTTTGGTTTGTGGCACCGGCACCCCCAAATGTCTTCGTTGGTGCTCAAACTTTGCGTGGCGCTTTATCGACCAGGAACTTTCTATGTGATTTAGGAGAATTTTGTTCAGGGAATCGGAAAAAGCCGTGTATTATACACTTCAATTTTGGCCGTTCGGAAGGTAAATCAGGACCTGTTTCTTTTTCTCCTGTTTTTCAATCAGCGTCGAGCTCATTTTAGGAATCAACCTGTTCGATGGAATTTCAATCTTTGTTCGATTTGACCTCAAATAACGAGCTTTAACACATTTTCACGATAATCAGGAGTTCGGCGAATCTTTGGTTTTGCACTTTGCGGCACCCCAAATGTCTTCCGTTGGTGCTCAAACTTTGCGTGGCGCTTTATCGACCGAGGAACTTTCTATGTGATTTAGGAGAATTTTGTTCGGGACCGGAATCCCGAAAAGCCGTGTATTATACACTTCAATTTCGGCCGTTCGGAAGGTCGTCTTAGGACCACTGTTTTTTTTCTCCTTTTTTCAATCACGCGTCGAGCTCATTTGAGGAATTTTGTTCGATTTCAGGATCATCATTTCGATTTTGACCTCAAATAACGAGCTTTAACACATTTTTCACGATAATCAGGTTTGGCGAATCTTTGGTTTTGTAACGGCAGCACCCCCAAATGTCTTCGTTGGTGCTCAAACTTTGCGTGGCGCTTTATCGACCGAGGAACTTTCTATGTGATTCCGGAGAATTTTTTAGGGACCCGGAATCGAAAAACCGTGATTATTATACACTTCAATTTACGTTTCGGAAAGTGTCTAGGACTGTTTCTTTTTCTCCTTTTTTTCAATCGCGTCGAGCTCATTTGAGGAATTCTTTCGATTTGTTTCAAAACGACTTTAACAATTTTTTTCGTTTGCGAATCTTTGTTGTTCATTTAAAGGAATTTTTTTGATAATTTCAGAATCAAATGTCAAATGTCTTCGTTTTGCTCAAACTTTGCGTGACCCGAGCTTTTCGAATAAGGAACTTTCTATGTGATTTAAGGAATTTTTTAGGGAGAATCCGAAAAAATTTGTGCTTACAACTTCAATTTGACCCGTTGGAAGGAAATCAGGACCCTGTTTCTTTTTCTCCTGTTTTTTTCAAATCAGCTCAGAGCTCATTTAGGAATCAACTGTTCGATTTTGACCTCAAATAACGAGCTTAACACATTTTCCGATAATCAGGAGTTTGGCGAATCTTGTTTTGTAGACCTTTGGGCACCCCAAATGTCTTCCGTTGGTGCTCAAACTTTGCGTGGCGCTTTATCGACCGAGGAACTTTCTATGTGATTCAGGAGAATTTTGTTCGGGACCAGGAATCCGAAAAAGAAGTGTATTATATACTTCAATTTTTCAATTTTGGACCGTTGGAAAGTAAAAGGACCTGTTTCTTTTTCTCCTGTTTTTCAATCAATGCTTTTAGGAAGCTGAAGGAATCAACTTTGATTCGATTTGACCTCAAATAGGCTTTAACACATTTTCACGATAATCAGGGTTTAGCGAATCTTGGTTTGTATTTTACGGCACCCCAAATGTCCGTTGGTGCTCAAACTTTGCTCGTTTTAGGAACTTTGATGGAACTTTTTTCCGTTGTGCTCAAACATTTCGATCAAGAGAGAATAATTGTCTTCGTTGGTGCTCAGGAACTTTCTTTGATTTCCAGGAACTTTTGTGATTTCGGGGACCGGAAGAAAAAAGGAGTGTATTATTACACTTTTTTTTCTCCGTTCGGAAGGTTAAATCTGGGACCCTGTTTCTTTTTCTCCTGTTTTTTCAATCAGCGTTCGAGCTCATTTGAGGAATCAAAGCTTTATTCGATTTCGGCCTCAAAATATGAGCTTTAACACATTTTCACGATAATCAAGTTTTGAATCTTTGGTTTTAGCACCGGCACCCCCAAATGTCTTCGTTGGTGCTCAAACTTTGCGTGGCGCTTTATCGACCGAGGAACTTTCTATGTGATTTCGGGAGATAATTTTGTTAGGGACCAGAAACCACCGTGTATTATACACTTCAATTTGGCCGTTCGGAAGGTGGTCTGGACCTGTTTCTTTTTCTCCTGTTTTTCTGCTGTCGAGCTTTCAATCAATGTCAAGCTCATTTGAGGAATCAACTTTTTTTGATTTTTTGACTTTTAACACAATCAAATAATGAGCTTTAACACATTTTTCGATAATGTCTTCAGTGTTCAAATTTTGTTTGTGGATCGAGGAACTTTCTAAATTTCTTTTCTCCGCGGACCGATTCATTAGATTTAAGTTTTGGGATTTCAGTTTGGTTTGCCAGGATCCCCAAATCTTCGTTGGTGCTCAAACTTTCGTTCGCTTTTATCGACCCGAGGAACTTTCTTTGATTCAAGGAGAAATTTTGTTCAGGACCGGAATCGAAAAGCAGTGTATTATACACTTCAATTTGACCGTTCGGAAGGTCGTCTTTTGAGTTTCTTTTTCTCCATTGATTTTTCAATCACGCGTCGAGCTCATTTGAGGAATCAACTTTGATTTGAGGAATCCTCAAATAAACCTCAAATATGACTTTAACACATTTTCACGATAATCAGAGAGTTAAAGGAATCTTTGGTTTGTGCACACGGCACCCCCAAATGTCTTCCGTTGGTGCTCAAACTTTGCGTCAGCTTTTGATCGAGGAACTTTCTATGTGATTTCGGAATTTTGTTCAGGAGAAACAGTTATTATACACTTCAATTTGAGCCGTTCGGAAGGTAAATGCGGACCTGTTTCTTTTTCTCTGTTTTTCAATCGGCGCGCTCAAGGAATCAACTTTTTCTGATTTCAGGAATTTCTGTTGTTTTCAACCTCAAATAGACTTTAACACATTTTCACGATAATCAGGAAGTTTGGCGAGGATGGTTTGGTTTTTTGAATTTTTAACACAGCACCCCAATGTCTTCCGTTGGTGCTCAAACTTTTTTGGTTTAATCGACCAGGAACTTTCTATGTGATTTCAGGAAATTTTGTTCCGTTGGACTCAAACTTCGAAAAAGGTGTTTATACAGGAACTTTTATGTGATTTCGGAGAATTTTGTTCAGGACCTGTTTCTTTTTTCTCAATTTTTTTTTCAAATCAGCGTCCTGTTTCTTTTCATTTCATTTTTTCAATTCAGCTCATTCAGGAATCAGGAATCATTGTTCGATTTTGACCTCAAATAACGAGCTTTAACACATTTTTCACGATAATCAGGAGTTTGGCGAATCTTTTTGGTTTTGTAGCACACCGGCACCCCCAAATGTCTTCCGTTGGTGCTCAAACTTTGCGTGGCGCTTTATCGACCGAGGAACTTTCTATGTGATTTCGGAGAATTTTGTTCAGGGACCGGAATCCGAAAAAGCAAGTGTATTATACACTTCAATTTGACCCGTTCGGGAAGGTCGTCAGGACCTGTTTCTTTTTCTCCTGTTTTTTTTCAATCAGCGTCGAGCTCATTTGAGGAATCAACTTTGTTCGATTTGAGGAATCAACCTGTTCGATTTCGACCTCAAATAACGAGCTTTAACACATTTTTCACGATAATCAGGAGTTTGGCGAATCTTTGGTTTGTGCACACACGGCACCCCAAATGTCTTCCGTTGGTGCTCAAACTTTGCGTGGCGCTTTATCGACCGAGGAACTTTCTATGTGATTTCGGAGAATTTTGTTCAGGGACCGGAATCCGGAAAAAGTGTATTATACACTTCAATTTGGCCGTTCGGAAGGTCGTCGTAGGACCCTGTTTCTTTTTCTCCTGTTTTTCAATCACGCGTCGAGCTCATTCGAGGAATCAACTGTTGATTTGATTTCATGACCGATTTCACCTCAAATATGAGCTTTAACACATTTTCACGATAATCAGAGTTTGGTGAATCTTTGGTTTTGCACACCGGCACCCCCAAATGTCTTCCGTTGGTGCTCAAACTTTTGCGTGGCGCTTTATCGACCGACCAGGAACTTTCTATGTGATTTCGGAGAATTTTGTTAGGGACCGGAATCCGGCAAGTGTATTATACACTTCAATTTGCCGTTCGGAAGGGTCAGGACCTGTTTCTTTTTCTCCTGTTTTTTCAATCAGCGTCGAGCTCATTCAGGAATCAACTGTTGATTTCAGGAATCAACTTTGTTCGATTTTTCAGCCTCAAATAACGAGCTTTAACACATTTTTCACGATAATCAGGAGTTTGGCGAATCTTTGGTTTTGTGGCACACGGCACCCCCAAATGTCTTCGTTGGTGCTCAAACTTTGCGTGGCGCTTTTATCGACCGAGGAACTTTCTATGTGATTTCCGGAGAATTTTGTTCGGGACCGGAATCCGAAAAGCCGTGTATTATACACTTCAATTTGAGCCGTTCGGAAGGTAAATGCAGGACCTGTTTCTTTTTCTCCTTTTTTTCAATCACGCGTCGAGCTCATTTCAGGAATCAACCTGTTCGATTTCAGGAATCAATTTCGATTTGACCTCAAATAACGAGCTTTAACACATTTTCACGATAATCAGGAGTTTTGAATCTTTGGTTTTGCACACGGCCCCCAAATGTCTTCGTTGGTGCTCAAACTTTGCGTGGCGCTTTATCGACCGAGGAACTTTCTATGTGATTTAGGAGAATTTTGTTCAGGGACCGGAATCCAGAAAAAGCAAGTGTATTATACACTTCAATTTGGCCGTTCGGAAGGTCGTGGGACCTGTTTCTTTTTCTCCTGTTTTTCAATCAGCGTCGAGCTCATTTCAGGAATCAACTGTTCGATTCCACTGTTCGATTTGACCTCAAATAACGAGCTTTAACACATTTTCACGATAATCAGAGTTTAGCGAATCTTTGGTTTTTGTGGCAGCACCGGCACCCCAAATGTCTTCCGTTGGTGCTCAAACTTTGCGTGGCGCTTTATCTCGACCAGGAACTTTCTATGTGATTTCGGAGAATTTTGTTCAGGGACCGGAATCCGAAAAAGCAGTGTATTATACACTTCAATTTTGGCCGTTCGGAAGGTAAATCAGGACCCTGTTTCTTTTTTTCTCCTGTTTTTCAATCGCGTCGAGCTCATTTCAGCTCATTTAGGAATCAACTGTTCGATTTGACCTCAAATAACGAGCTTTAACACATTTTCACGATAATCAGAGTTTGGCGAATCTTTGGTTTTAGCTTTGCGGCACCCCCAAATGTCTTCCGTTGGTGCTCAAACTTTGCGTGGCGCTTTATCGACCGAGGAACTTTCTATGTGATTTCGGAGAATTTTGTTCAGGGACCGGAATCCGAAAAAGCCGTGTATTATACACTTCAATTTGACCCGTTCGGAAGGTAAATGCAGGACCTGTTTCTTTTTCTCCTGTTTTTCAATCACGCGTCCGAGCTCATTTTAGGGATCAACCTGTTCGATTTCAATCTTTGTTCGATTTGACCTCAAATAACGAGCTTTAACACATTTTCACGATAATCAGGAGTTTGGCGAATCTTTGGTTTGTGGCACACGGCACCCCAAATGTCTTCGTTGGTGCTCAAACTTTGCGTGGCGCTTTATCGACGACCGAGGAACTTTCTATGTGATTTCGGAGAATTTTGTTAGGGACCGGAATCCGAAAAACCGTGTATTATACACTTCAATTTCGGGCCGTTCGGAAGGTAAATGCGGACCCTGTTTCTTTTTCTCCTGTTTTTTTCAATCACGCGTCGAGCTCATTTCAGAATCAAGCGTCGAGTTTTCATTTCAGGAATCAACTTTTTGATTTCGATTTCAGCCTCAAATAACGAGCTTTAACACATTTTCACGATAATCAGGAGTTTGGCGAATCTTTGGTTTTGCACACGGCACCCCAAATGTCTTCCGTTGGTGCTCAAACTTTGCGTGGCGCTTTATCGACCGAGGAACTTTCTATGTGATTTCGGAGAATTTTGTTAGGGACCGGAATCCGAAAAAGCGTGTATTATACACTTCAATTTGGCCGTTCGGAAGGTCGTGCGGACCCTGTTTTTTTTCTCCACTGTTTTTTCAATCACGCGTCGAGCTCATTTCAGAATCAACTTTGTTCGATTTAGGAAATCAAGCTTTAACATTTTCGATTTCAGGAATCAATCTTTGTTTTTGTTGATTTTTGACCTCAAATAATGAGCTTTAACACATTTTCACGATAATCAGGAGTTTTCGGCGAATCTTTGGTTTGTAGCTCGGCACGGACCCCAAATGTCTTCCGTTGGTGCTCAAACTTTGCGTGGCTCATTTATTTGACCCGAGGAACTTTCTATGTGATTTAGGAGAATTTTGTTCAGGGACCGGAATCCCGAAAAAGCACCCCAAGTGTCTTATTATACACTTCAATTTCGGCCGTTCTAGGAAGGTTGTTCAGGACCTGTTTCTTTTTCTCTTTTTTTTTCAATCAGCGTCGAGCTCATTTGAGGAATCAATCAGCGAATCCTGCTCATTTGAGGAATCAACTTTGTTCGATTTGACCTCAAATAATGAGCTTTAACACATTTTCACGATAATCAGGAGTTTGGCGAATCTTTGGTTTTGTGGCACGGCACCCCCAAATGTCTTCCGTTGGTGCTCAAACTTTGCGTGGCGCTTTATCGACCGAGGAACTTTCTATGTGATTTAGGAGAATTTTGTTAGGGACCGGAATCCAGAAAAACCGTAGTGTATTATACACTTCAATTTGACCGTTCGGAAGGTCGTACCGGACCCTGTATCTTTTTCTCCTTTTTTCAATCAGCGTCGAGCTCATTTGAGGAATCAACTTTGTTGATTTCAGGAATCAACTTTATTGATTTCAGCCTCAAATATGAGCTTTAACACATTTTCACGATAATCAGGAGTTTGGCGAATCTTTGGTTTGTGGCACGGCACCCCCAAATGTCTTCGTTGGTGCTCAAACTTTGCGTGGCGCTTTATCGACCGAGGAACTTTCTATGTGATTTCGGAGAATTTTGTTAGGGACCGGAATCCGAAAAAGCAGTGTATTATACACTTCATTTTAGTTCGGAAGGTCGTGCGGACCTGTTTCTTTTTCTCCTGTTTTTCAATCACGCGTCCGAGCTCATTTGAGGAATCAACTTGTTCGATTTCAGGAATCAACTTTGTTCGATTTGACCTCAAATATGAGCTTTAACACATTTTCACGATAATCAGGAGTTGGCGAATCTTTGGTTTTGGCACCGGCACCCCCAAATGTCTTCCGTTGGTGCTCAAACTTTGCGTGGCGCTTTATCGACCGAGGAACTTTCTATGTGATTTCGGAGAATTTTGTTAAGGGACCGGAATCAAAAGCAAGTGTATTATACACTTCAATTTTACCCGTTCGGAAGGTCGTCAGGACCACTGTTTCTTTTTCTCCATTTTTTTCAATCACGCGTCGAGCTCATTTCAGGAATCAACCTGTTCGATTCAGGAATCAACTTTGATTCGATTTGACCTCAAATAACGAGACTTTAACACATTTTCACGATAATCAGGAGTTTGGCGAATCTTTGGTTTTGCACACCGGCACCCCCAAATGTCTTCGTTGGTGCTCAAACTTTGCGTGGCGCTTTATCGACCGAGGAACTTTCTATGTGATTTCGGAGAATTTTGTTCAGGGACCGAATCCAGAAAAAGTGTATTATACACTTCAATTTGGCCGTTCGGAAGGTCGTATAGGACCCTGTTTCTTTTTCTCCTTGTTTTTCAATCACGCGTCGGAGCTCATTTCAGGAATCAAGCTCATTTCAGGAATCAACTTTGTTCGATTTGACCTCAAATAACGAGCTTTAACACATTTTCACGATAATCAGGAGTTTGCGAATCTTTGGTTTTGCTGGCACCGGCACCCCAAATGTCTTCCGTTGGTGCTCAAACTTTGCGTGGCGCTTTATCGACCGAGGAACTTTCTATGTGATTTCGGAGAATTTTGTTAAGGGACCGGAATCCGAAAAACCGTGTATTATACACTTCAATTTGAGCCGTTCGGAAGGTAAATCAGGACCCTGTTTTTTTTCTCCTGTTTTTCAATCGCGTCGAGCTCATTTCAGGAATCAACTGTTCGATTTCAGGAATCAACTTTGTTCGATTTGACCTCAAATAACGAGCTTTAACACATTTTCACGATAATCAGGAGTTTGGTGAATCTTTGGTTTTGGCTGGCACCCCAAATGTCTTCCGTTGGTGCTCAAACTTTGCGTGGCGCTTTATCGACCGAGGAACTTTCTATGTGATTTAGGAGAATTTTGTTCAGGGACCGGAATCCGGCAAGTGTATTATACACTTCAATTTGACCCGTTCGGAAGGTAAATGCGGACCTGTTTCTTTTTCTCCTGTTTTTCAA
The DNA here is from genome assembly GCF_048544455.1 of Silene latifolia. Classification (NCBI taxonomy): domain Eukaryota; kingdom Viridiplantae; phylum Streptophyta; class Magnoliopsida; order Caryophyllales; family Caryophyllaceae; genus Silene; species Silene latifolia. The sequence continues at coordinate 1,296,248 of NC_133527.1, forward strand.
TCACGCGTCCGAGCTCATTTGAGGAATCAACTGTTCATTTGAGGAATCAACTGTTCGATTTGACCTCAAATAACGAGCTTTAACACATTTTCACGATAATCAGGAGTTTGGCGAATCTTTGGTTTGTGGCACGGCACCCCAAATGTCTTCGTTGGTGCTCAAACTTTGCGTGGCGCTTTATCGACCGAGGAACTTTCTATGTGATTTCGGAGAATTTTGTTAGGGACCGGAATCCGAAAAAAACCGTGTATTATACACTTCAATTTGGCCGTTCGGAAGGTCGTGCAGGACCTGTTTTTTTTCTCTCTTTTTCAATCAATCGTCGCGTCGAGCTCATTTCAGGAATCAACCTTCGATTTCAGGAATCAACTTTGTTCGATTTCAGCCTCAAATAACGAGCTTTAACACATTTTCACGATAATCAGGAGTTTGGCGAATCTTTGGTTTGTGCACACGGCACCCCCAAATGTCTTCCGTTGGTGCTCAAACTTTGCGTGGCGCTTTATCGACCGAGGAACTTTCTATGTGATTTCGGAGAATTTTGTTAGGGACCGGAATCCCGAAAAAGCGTGTATTATACACTTCAATTTCAGCCGTTCGGAAGGTAAATGCAGGACCTGTTTTTTTTTCTCCTTTTTTTCAATCACGCGTCGAGCTCATTTCAGGAATCAACTGTTCGATTTGACCTCAAATCAACTTTCGATTTCAGCCTCAAATATGAGCTTTAACACATTTTCACGATAATCAGGAGTTTTTCGAATCTTTGGTTTTTGCAGGGACCGGCACCCCCAAATGTCTTCGTTGGTGCTCAAACTTTGCGTGGCGCTTTATCGACCGAGGAACTTTCTATGTGATTTCGGAGAATTTTGTTCGGGACCGGAATCCAAAAGCGTGTATTATACACTTCAATTTCGGCCGTTCGGAAGGTCAAACTTTGCGGACCTGTTTCTTTTTCTCCTTTTTTTCAATCAATCGCGTCCTTCAATCTCATTTGGAGGAATCAGCTTTTTTCATTTCAGGAATCAACCTTTGTTCGATTTGACCTCAAATAATGAGCTTTAACACATTTTCACGATAATCAGAGTTTGGCGAATCTTTGGTTTTGGCACACGGCACCCCCAAATGTCTTCCGTTGGTGCTCAAACTTTGCGTGGCGCTTTTTATCGACCGAGGAACTTTCTATGTGATTTCGGAGAATTTTGTTCAGGGGACCGGAATCCGGCAGTGTATTATACACTTCAATTTGAGCCGTTCGGAAGGTCGTCGGACCTGTTTCTTTTTCTCCTGTTTTTTCAATCACGTCGAGCTCGAGCTCATTTCGAGGAATCAACTGTTCGATTTGACCTCAAATAACGAGCTTTAACACATTTTCACGATAATCAGGGTTTGGCGAATCTTTGGTTTGTGGCACACGGCACCCCAAATGTCTTCCGTTGGTGCTCAAACTTTGCGTGGCGCTTTATCGACCGAGGAACTTTCTATGTGATTTCGGAGAATTTTGTTAGGGACCGGAATCCAGAAAAGCGTGTATTATACACTTCAATTTTTGCCGTTCGGAAGGTAAATCTGGGACCTGTTTCTTTTTCTCCTGTTTTTTCAATCACGCGTCGAGCTCATTTGAGGAATCACCTGTTCGATTTCAGGAATCATTGTTCGATTTGACCTCAAATATGAGCTTTAACATTTTCACGATAATCAGGGTTTGGCGAATCTTTGGTTTTTGCACACGGCACCCCCAAATGTCTTCCGTTGGTGCTCAAACTTTGCGTGGCGCTTTATCGACCGAGGAACTTTCTATGTGATTTCGGAGAATTTTGTTCGGGACCGGAATCCGAAAAAGTGTATTATACACTTCAATTTGGCCGTTCGGAAGAAGGTCGTGCAGGACCTGTTTCTTTTTCTCCTTTTTTTCAATCAGCGCGTCAGCTCATTTCAGGAATCAACTGTTCGATTTAGGAATCAACTGTTCGATTTTGACCTCAAATAATGAGCTTTAACACATTTTCACGATAATCAGGAGTTTTTGAATCTTTGGTTTTGTGGCACAGGCACCCCAAATGTCTTCGTTGGTGCTCAAACTTTGCGTGGCGCTTTATCGACCGAGGAACTTTCTATGTGATTTAGGAGAATTTTGTTCAGGGACCGGAATCCGAAAAAAGTGTATTATACACTTCAATTTGCCGTTCGGAAGGTCGTGCGGGACTGTTTTTTTTTTCTCCTTTTTTCAATCACGCGTCGAGCTCATTTTGAGGAATCAACTTTGATTTGATTCAAAAATCAACGATTTCGATTTTGTTTGGAAATGAACTTTGGTTTTGTTCGATTTCAAATGTCTCAAATGGTGCTCAAACTTTAACACATTTTCACGATATCAGAGGAACTTTTGTGATTTGAATCTTTGGTTTTGGGACACCAGGCACCCCCAAATGTCTTCGTTGGTGCTCAAACTTTGCGTGGACGCTTTTTTTTTTCGAGGAACTTTCTATGTGATTTCGGAGAATTTCATTTAGGGACCGGAATCCGGCAGTGTATATATATGACTTTAACATTTTCGATTCGGCCGTTCGGAAGGTGCACACCCCAAAATCTTCGTTGGACAAACTTTTTTTCTTTTTCTCAGGAACTTTTTTTTTCAATCAGGGCGTCGAGCTCATTTTAGGAATCAAACTTCGTCGGAATTCAGGACCTGTTTCTTTTCTCTTTGTTTTCAATTTCATTTCAGGAATCAACTTTGTTCGATTTGACCTCAAATAATGAGCTTTAACACATTTTCACGATAATCAGGAGTTTGGCGAATCTTTGGTTTGTAGCTGCGGCACCCCCAAATGTCTTCCGTTGGTGCTCAAACTTTGCGTGGCGCTTTATCGACCAGGAACTTTCTATGTGATTTCGGAGAATTTTTTTAGGGACCGGAATCCGAAAAAGCAGTGTATTATACACTTCAATTTTGGCCGTTCGGAAGGTAAATCAGGACCTGTTTCTTTTTCTCCTGTTTTTCAATCGCGTCGAGCTCATTTCAGGAATCAACCTGTTCGATTTCAGGAAACCTGTTCGATTTGACCTCAAATAATGAGCTTTAACACATTTTCACGATAATCAGGAGTTTGGCGAATCTTTGGTTTGTGCACACGGCACCCCAAATGTCTTCCGTTGGTGCTCAAACTTTGCGTGGCGCTTTATCGACCGAGGAACTTTCTATGTGATTTCAGGAGAATTTTGTTCGGGACCGGAATCCGAAAAACCGTGTATTATACACTTCAATTTTTGCCCGTTGGAAGGTCTAGGACCTGTTTGTTTCTTTTTTCTCCTGTTTTTTCAATCGCGTCGAGCTCATTTCAGGAATCAACTGTTCGATTTGGAATCAACTTTTTCGATTTCACCTCAAATAACGAGCTTTAACACATTTTCACGATAATCAGGAGTTTGGCGAATCTTTGGTTTTGCACACGGCACCCCAAATGTCTTCCGTTGGTGCTCAAACTTTGCGTGGCGCTTTATCGACCAGGAACTTTCTATGTGATTTCGGAGAATTTTGTTCAGGACCGGAATCGGAAAAAGTGTATTATACACTTCAATTTGCCGTTCGGAAGGTCGTCAGGACCTGTTTTTTTTCTGTTTTTTTCAATCACGCGTCGAGCTCATTTAGGAATCAACTTTGTTCGATTTCAGGGAATCAACTTTGTTCGATTTTGACCTCAAATAACGAGCTTTAACACATTTTTCACGATAATCAGGAGTTTGGCGAATCTTTGGTTTGTGGCACACCGGCACCCCAAATGTCTTCGTTGGTGCTCAAACTTTGCGTGGCGCTTTATCGACCAGGAACTTTCTATGTGATTTCCGGAGAATTTTGTTTAGGGACCGGAATCCGGCGTGTATTATACACTTCAATTTGGCCCGTTCGGAAGGTAAATAGGACCTGTTTCTTTTTCTCCTGTTTTTCAATCAGCGTCAGCTCAGCTCATTTCAGGAATCAACTGTTCGATTTGAGGAATCAACTTTGTTCGATTTGACCTCAAATATGAGCTTTAACACATTTTCACGATAATCAGGAGTTTGGCGAATCTTTGGTTTTGCACACTGCGGCACCCCCAAATGTCTTCCGTTGGTGCTCAAACTTTGCGTGGCGCTTTATCGACCGAGGAACTTTCTATGTGATTTAGGAGAATTTTGTTAGGGACCGGAATCGAAAAAGTGTATTATACACTTCAATTTGGTACCCGTTCGGAAGGTAAATCAGGACCTGTTTCTTTTTCTCCTGTTTTTTTCAATCAGCGTCGAGCTCATTTGAGAATCATTTCGATTTGGAATCACTTTGTTCGATTTGACCTCAAATAACGAGCTTTAACACATTTTCACGATAATCAGAGTTTGGGAATCTTTGGTTTGTGGCACACGGCACCCCCAAATGTCTTCCGTTGGTGCTCAAACTTTGCGTGGCGCTTTTATCGACCGAGGAACTTTCTATGTGATTTAGGAGAATTTTGTTCAGGGACCGGAATCCGGCAGTGTATTATACACTTCAATTTGACCGTTCGGAAGGTCGTAAAGGACCCTGTTTCTTTTTCTCCTTGTTTTTCAATCACGCGTCGAGCTCATTTGAGGAATCAACTTTGTTCAACTTTGTTCGATTTCAGCCTCAAATAACGAGCTTTAACACATTTTCACGATAATCAGGAGTTTGGCGAATCTTTGGTTTGTGCTGCACGGCACCCCAAATGTCTTCCGTTGGTGCTCAAACTTTGCGTGGCGCTTTATCGACCGAGGAACTTTCTATGTGATTTCGGAGAATTTTGTTCAGGGACCGGAATCCGAAAAAAGTGTATTATACACTTCAATTTGGTAGTTCGGAAGGTAAATCTGGGACCTGTTTCTTTTTCTCCCATTTTTTTTCAATCAGCGTCGAGCTCATTTCGAGGAATCTTGTTCGATTCAGGAATCAACTGTTCGATTTTGAGCCTCAAATAACGAGCTTTAACACATTTTTCACGATAATCAGGAGTTTGGTGAAATGGTTTTTGGCACAGCGGCACCCCCCAAATGTCTTCCGTTGGTGCTCAAACTTTGCGTGGCGCTTTATCGACGAGGAACTTTCTATGTGATTTCGGAGAATTTTGTTCGGGACCGGAATCCGAAAAGCAGTGTATTATACACTTCAATTTTGGCCGTTCGGAAGGTCGTCGAGGACCTGTTTCTTTTTCTCCTGTTTTTCAATCAGCGTCGAGCTCATTTGAGGAATCAACCTGTTCGATTTCAGGAATCAACTGTTCGATTTGACCTCAAATAACGAGCTTTAACACATTTTCACGATAATCAGGAGTTTTAATGAATCTTTGGTTTTGCACACGGCACCCCCAAATGTCTTCCGTTGGTGCTCAAACTTTGCGTGCGCGCTTTATCGACCGAGGAACTTTCTATGTGATTTCGGAGAATTTTGTTAAGGGACCGGAATCCGAAAAGCAGTGTATTATACACTTCAATTTCAATTTCGGCCGTTCGGAAGGTCGTCTCAGGACCTGTTTCTTTTTCTCCTTTTTTTTTCAATCGCGTCGAGCTCATTTCAGGAATCACCTGTTCGATTTTTGATTTCAAACCTCAAATAATGAGCTTTAACACATTTTCACGATAATCAGGAGTTTGGCGAATCTTTGGTTTTGCACACCGGCACCCCCAAATGTCTTCCGTTGGTGCTCAAACTTTGCGTGGCGCTTTATCGACCGAGGAACTTTCTATGTGATTTCGGAGAATTTTGTTCGGGACCGGAATCCGAAAAGCCGTGTATTATACACTTCAATTTGAGCCGTTCGGAAGGTAAATCTAGGACCTGTTTCTTTTTCTCCTGTTTTTCAATCAGCGTCCGAGCTCATTTCAGGATCAATCCTTTGTTCGATTTCAGGAATCTGATTTCGATTTTGACCTCAAATAATGAGCTTTAACACATTTTCGATAATCAGAGTTTGGCGAATCTTTGGTTTGTGGCACGGCAGCAGCCCCAAATGTCTTCGTTGGTGCTCAAACTTTGCGTGGCGCTTTATCGACCGAGGAACTTTCTATGTGATTTCGGAGAATTTTGTTCAGGGACCGGAATCCGAAAAGCGTGTATTATACACTTCAATTTTTGCCGTTCGGAAGGTCGTGCGGACCCTGTTTCTTTTTCTCCTGTTTTTCAATCACGCGTCCGAGCTCATTTGAGGAATCAACATTCGATTTAGGAATTTGTTCGATTTGACCTCAAATAACGAGCTTTAACACATTTTCACGATAATCAGGAGTTTGTGAATCTTTGGTTTGTGGCACACGGCACCCCCAAATGTCTTCGTTGGTGCTCAAACTTTGCGTGGCGCTTTATCGACCGAGGAACTTTCTATGTGATTTCGGAGAATTTTGTTCGGGACCCGGAATCCGAAAAAGTGTATTATACACTTCAATTTGGCCGTTCGGAAGGTAAATCAGGACCTGTTTCTTTTTCTCCTTTTTTTCAATCACGCGTCGAGCTCATTTGAGGAATCACCTGTTCGATTTCAGGAATCAACTTTGTTCGATTTTCAAGCCTCAAATAACGAGCTTTAACATTTTCACGATAATCAGGAGTTTTGAATCTTTGGTTTTGCACACGGCACCCCAAATGTCTTCCGTTGGTGCTCAAACTTTGCGTGGCGCTTTATCGACCGAGGAACTTTCTATGTGATTTAGGAGGAATTTTGTTAGGGACCGGAATCCGAAAAGCCAGTGTATTATACACTTCAATTTGACCGTTCGGAAGGTAAATGCAGGACCTGTTTCTTTTTCTCCTGTTTTTTTCAATCAGCGCTCATTTCAGGAATCAACAGCTCATTTTAGGAATCAACTGTTGATTTGACCTCAAATATGAGCTTTAACACATTTTCACGATAATCAGGAGTTTGGCGAATCTTTGGTTTGTGCACACGGGCCCCCAAATGTCTTCGTTGGTGCTCAAACTTTGCGTGGCGCTTTTTATCGACCGAGGAACTTTCTATGTGATTTAGGAGAATTTTGTTAGGGACCGGAATCCGAAAAAGCGTGTGTATTATACACTTCAATTTTTAGCCGTTCGGAAGGAAGGTCGTCTAGGACCCTGTTTCTTTTTCTCCTGTTTTTTCAATCGCGTCGAGCTCATTTGAGGAATCACCTGTTCGATTTCAGGAATCAACTTTCGATTTGACCTCAAATAACGAGCTTTAACACATTTTCACGATAATCCGAGTTTTGGCGAATCTTTGGTTTGTGGCACACACCGGCACCCCCAAATGTCTTCGTTGGTGCTCAAACTTTGCGTGGCGCTTTATCGACCGAGGAACTTTCTATGTGATTTCGGAGAATTTTGTTAGGGACCGGAATCCGAAAAACCGTGTATTATACACTTCAATTTTCGGCCCGTTCGGAAGGTCGTAAATAGGACCTTTCTTTTTCTCCTTTTTTTTCAATCAGCGTCGAGCTCATTTGAGAATCAACTGTTCGATTTGAGGAATTTCAATTCGACCTCAAATAATGAGCTTTAACACATTTTCACGATAATCAGGAGTTTGGTGAATCTTTGGTTTTGGCACACCGGCACCCCCAAATGTCTTCGTTGGTGCTCAAACTTTGCGTGGCGCTTTATCGACCGAGGAACTTTCTATGTGATTTTAGGAGAATTTTGTTCGGGACCGGAATCGAAAAAGCAAGTGTATTATACACTTCAATTTTCGGCCGTTCGGAAGGTAAATGCAGGACCCTGTTTCTTTTTCTCCTTTTTCAATCAATCGTCCGAGCTCAGGCTCATTTCAAGGAATCAACTTTGTTCGATTTGATTTGACCTCAAATAACGAGCTTTAACACATTTTCACGATAATCAGGGTTTGGCGAATCTTTGGTTTGTGGCACACGGCACCCCCAAATGTCTTCCGTTGGTGCTCAAACTTTGCGTGGCGCTTTATCGACCGAGGAACTTTCTATGTGATTTAGGAGAATTTTGTTCAGGGACCGGAATCCGAAAAACCGTGTATTATACACTTCAATTTCAGCCGTTCGGAAGGAAGGTCGTCAGGACCTGTTTCTTTTTCTCCTTTTTTTCAATCACGCGTCGAGCTCATTTCAGGAATCAGCTGTTCGATTTCAGAATCAACTTTGTTCGATTTGACCTCAAATAACGAGCTTTAACACATTTTCACGATAATCAGGAGTTTGGCGAATCTTTGGTTTTGTAGCACCGGCACCCCAAATGTCTTCCGTTGGTGCTCAAACTTTGCGTGGCGCTTTATCGACCGAGGAACTTTCTATGTGATTTCGGAGAATTTTGTTCGGGACCGGAATCCCGAAAAAAAGTGTATTATACACTTCAATTTGGCCGTTCGGAAGGTCGTGCAGGACCTGTTTCTTTTTCTCCTGTTTTTCAATCAGCGTCGAGCTCATTTTCAGGAGCTCATTCAACATTTTCGATTTGGAATCAACTGTTCGATTTTTCGACCTAACGAGCTTTAACACATTTTTCACGATAATCAGAGTTTTGAATCTTTGGTTTTGCACACCGGCACCCCCAAATGTCTTCCGTTGGTGCTCAAACTTTGCGTGGCGCTTTATCTCGACCGAGGAACTTTCTATGTGATTTCGGAGAATTTTGTTAGGGACCGGAATCCGAAAAAGCAGTGTATTATACACTTCAATTTGGCCGTTCGGAAGTAAATGCGGACCATTTTTTCTTTTTCTCTGTTTTTTTCAATCACGCGTCGAGCTCATTTCAGGAATCAACTTTGTTCGATTTTCGGGAATCAACATTTGATTTGATTTTTTCGGCCTCAAATAACGAGCTTTAACACATTTTCACGATAATCAGGGTTTGGCGAATCTTTTTTTGGTTTTTTGTGGCACCGGCACCCCAAATGTCTTCCGTTGGTGCTCAAACTTTGCGTGGCGCTTTATCGACCGAGGAACTTTCTATGTGATTTAGGAGAATTTTGTTAGGGACCGGAATCCGAAAAAGCGTGTATTATACACTTCAATTTGGCCGTTCGGAAGGTAAATCGGGACCTGTTTCTTTTTTCTCCTGTTTTTCAATCACGCGTCGAGCTCATTCAGGAATCAACTTTGTTGATTTCAGGAATCAATTTGATTTCAGCCTCAAATAACGAGCTTTAACACATTTTCACGATAATCAGGAGTTTTGAATCTTTGGTTTGTGGCACACGGCACCCCAAATGTCTTCGTTGGTGCTCAAACTTTGCGTGGCGCTTTATCGACCGAGGAACTTTCTATGTGATTTCGGAGAATTTTGTTCAGGGGACCCGGAATCCGGCAAGTGTATTATACACTTCAATTTGCCCGTTCGGAAGGTAAATGCAGGACCTGTTTCTTTTTTCTCCTGTTTTTCAATCGCGTCGAGCTCATTTCAGGAATCAACCTGTTGATTTCAGGAATCAACCTTTTCGATTTCAGCCTCAAATAACGAGCTTTAACACATTTTCACGATAATCAGGAGTTTGGCGAATCTTTGTTTTTGCACACCGGCACCCCAAATGTCTTCCGTTGGTGCTCAAACTTTGCGTGGCGCTTTATCGACCGAGGAACTTTCTATGTGATTTAGGAATTTTGTTCAGGGACCGGAATCCCGAAAAAGCGTGTGTATTATACACTTCAATTTGGCCGTTGGGAAGGTCGTCAGGACCTGTTTCTTTTTCTCCTGTTTTTCAATCAGCGTCGAGCTCATTTAAGGAATCACTCTGTTCGATTTCAGGAATTCGATTTGACCTCAAATAACGAGCTTTAACACATTTTCACGATAATCAGGGTTTGGCGAATCTTTGGTTTTGCACACGGCACCCCCAAATGTCTTCCGTTGGTGCTCAAACTTTGCGTGGCGCTTTATCGACCGAGGAACTTTCTATGTGATTTCGGAGAATTTTGTTAGGGACCGGAATCCGAAAAAGTGCGTGTATTATACACTTCAATTTGGGCCGTTCGGAAGGTAAATGTCAGGACCTGTTTCTTTTTCTCCTGTTTTTCAATCAGCGTCGAGCTCATTTCAGGAATCAACTGTTCGATTTGAGGAAATCTGTTCTGATTCGATTTGACCTCAAATAACGAGCTTTAACACATTTTCACGATAATCAGGAGTTTGGCGAATCTTTGGTTTTGGCACACGGCACCCCCAAATGTCTTCCGTTGGTGCTCAAACTTTGCGTGGCCGCTTTATCGACCCGAGGAACTTTCTATGTGATTTTCGGAGAATTTTGTTCAGGGACCGGAATCCGAAAAAGTGTATTATACACTTCAATTTCGGCCGTTCGGGAAGGTAAATGCAGGACCCTGTTTCTTTTTCTCCTTTTTTTTCAATCACGCGTCCGAGCTCATTTGAGGAATCAACTTTGTTGGGAATCAAATTTTGGGAATTCGATTTTTGCCCTCAAATAACGAGCTTTAACACATTTTTCACGATAATCAGAGTTTGGCGAATCTTTGGTTTTGCACACGGTTTTTGGCACCCCAAATGTCTTCCGTTGGTGCTCAAACTTTGCGTGGCGCTTTATCGACCAGGAACTTTCTATGTGATTTCGGAGAATTTTGTTAGGGACCGGAATCCGAAAAAGCGTGTATTATACACTTCAATTTTGGCCGTTCGGAAGGTGTCAGGACCTGTTTCTTTTTCTCCTGTTTTTCAATCACGCGTCCGAGCTCATTTGAGGAATCAACTTGTTCGATTTCAGGAATCAACTGTTTTGACCTCAAATATGAGCTTTAACACATTTTCACGATAATCAGGAGTTTGGTGAATCTTTGGTTTTTAGCACACGGCACCCCAAATGTCTTCCGTTGGTGCTCAAACTTTGCGTGGCGCTTTATCGACCGAAGGAACTTTTCTATGTGATTTCGGAGAATTTTGTTAGGGACCGGAATCCGCAGTGTATTATACACTTCAATTTCAGCCGTTCGGAAGGGTAAATCAGGACCTGTTTCTTTTTTTCTCCTTTTTTTCAATCACGCGTCGAGCTCATTTAGGAATCTTTGTTCGATTTCAGGAATCAACTTTGTTCGATTTGACCTCAAATAATGAGCTTTAACACATTTTCACGATAATCAGGAGTTTGGCGAATCTTTGGTTTGTGGCACACGGCACCCCCAAATGTCTTCCGTTGGTGCTCAAACTTTGCGTGGCGCTTTATCGACCAGGAACTTTCTATGTGATTTAGGAGAATTTTGTTCGGGACCGGAATCCGAAAAAAAGTGTATTATACACTTCAATTTGGCCGTTCGGAAGGTAAATCAGGACCTGTTTCTTTTTCTCCTGTTTTTTCAATCAGCGTCGAGCTCATTTGAGGAATCAATCACTGTTCGATTTCAGAATCAACTGTTCGATTCAACCTCAAATAATGAGCTTTAACACATTTTCACGATAATCAGGAGTTTGGCGAATCTTTGGTTTTGTGGCACACCGGCACCCCAAATGTCTTCCGTTGGTGCTCAAACTTTGCGTGGCGCTTTATCGACCGAGGAACTTTCTATGTGATTTCGGAGAATTTTGTTAAGGGGACCGGAATCCGGCAAGTGTATTATACACTTCAATTTGGCCGTTCGGAAGGTAAATAGGACCTGTTTCTTTTTCTCCTTTTTTTCAATCACGCGTCAGGCTCATTTCAGGAATCAACTTTGTTCGATTTGAGGAATCAACCTGTTCGATTTGACCTCAAATAACGAGCTTTAACACATTTTCACGATAATCCGAGTTTCGGCGAATGAATCTTTGGTTTTGTAGCTGGCACCCCCAAATGTCTTCGTTGGTGCTCAAACTTTGCGTGGCGCTTTATCGACCGAGGAACTTTCTATGTGATTTCGGAGAATTTTGTTAGGGACCGGAATCCGGCAAGTGTATTATACACTTCAATTTCGGCCGTTCGGAAGGTCGTCATAGGACCTGTTTCTTTTTCTCCTTTTTTCAATCAGCGTCAGCTCATTTCGAGCTCATTTGATTTCAGGAATCAACTGTTCGATTTGATTTGACCTCAAATAACGAGCTTTAACACATTTTCACGATAATCAGGAGTTTGGCGAATCTTTGGTTTGTGGCTTTTGCGGCACCCCCAAATGTCTTCGTTGGTGCTCAAACTTTGCGTGGCGCTTTATCGACCGAGGAACTTTCTATGTGATTTCCGGAGAATTTTGTTCGGGACCGGAATCCAGAAAAAGCAGTGTATTATACACTTCAATTTGCCCGTTCGGAAGGTCGTCAGGACCTGTTTTCTTTTTCTCTCCTTTTTTCAATCAGCGTCGAGCTCATTTGAGAAATCATTTCGATTTCAGGAATCAACTTTGTTCGATTTTGACCTCAAATAACGAGCTTTAACACATTTTTCACGATAATCAGGAGTTTGTGAAATTTGGTTTGTGCACAACTGGCACCCCAAATGTCTTCCGTTGGTGCTCAAACTTTGCGTGGCGCTTTATCGACGAGGAACTTTCTATGTGATTTAGGAGAATTTTGTTAAGGGGACCGGAATCCGAAAAAGCGTGTATTATACACTTCAATTCAGCCGTTCGGAAGGTAAATGCGGACCTGTTTCTTTTTCTCCTGTTTTTCAATCGCGTCGTCGAGCTCATTTTGAGGAATCAACTGTTCGATTTCAGGAATCAACTTTGATTTGATTTGACCTCAAATAACGAGCTTTAACACATTTTCACGATAATCAGAGTTTGGCGAATCTTTGTTTTTGTGCGGCACCCCCAAATGTCTTCGTTGGTGCTCAAACTTTGCGTGGCGCTTTATCGACCGAGGAACTTTCTATGTGATTTCGGAGAATTTTGTTCGGGACCGGAATCCGAAAAAGCAAGTGTATTATACACTTCAATTTTGACCCGTTCGGAAGGAAGGTAAATCAGGACCTTGTTTCTTTTTTCTCCTGTTTTTCAATCAGCGTCGAGCTCATTTCAGGAATCAACTGTTCGATTTGAGGAATCCTTCGATTTTTGACCTCAAATAACGAGCTTTAACACATTTTCACGATAATCCGGGTTTCGGCGAATCTTTGGTTTGTGGCACGGCACCCCCAAATGTCTTCCGTTGGTGCTCAAACTTTGCGTGGCGCTTTATCGACCGAGGAACTTTCTATGTGATTTAGGAGAATTTTGTTAGGGACCGGAATCGGCCGTGTATTATACACTTCAATTTGAGCCGTTCGGAAGGTAAATCAGGACCTGTTTCTTTTTCTCCTGTTTTTCAATCAGCGTCGAGCTCATTTGAGAATCAACTTTTCGATTTCAGGAATCAACTTTGTTCGATTTGACCTCAAATAACGAGCTTTAACACATTTTCACGATAATCAGGAGTTTGGCGAATCTTTGGTTTTGTTTGCGGCACCCCCAAATGTCTTCGTTGGTGCTCAAACTTTGCGTGGCGCTTTATCGACCGAGGAACTTTCTATGTGATTTCGGAGAATTTTGTTAGGGACCGGAATCCCGGCGTGTATTATACACTTCAATTTGGCCGTTCGGAAGGTAAATGCAGGACCTGTTTCTTTTTCTCCTGTTTTTTCAATCGCGTCGAGCTCATTTGAGGAATCAATCTTTCGATTTCAGGAATCTTTGTTCGATTTTGACCTCAAATAACGAGCTTTAACACATTTTTCACGATAATCAGAGTTTGGCGAATCTTTGGTTTTTGCTGCGGCACCCCCAAATGTCTTCGTTGGTGCTCAAACTTTGCGTGGCGCTTTATCGACCGAGGAACTTTCTATGTGATTTCAGGAGAATTTTGTTAGGGACCGGAATCCGGCAAGTGTATTATACACTTCAATTTGACCGTTCGGAAGGTCGTCTAGGACCTGTTTCTTTTTCTCCTGTTTTTCAATCACGCGTCCGAGCTCATTTTGAGGAATCAACTTTGTTCGATTTGACCTCAAATCAAAACGAGCTTTAACACATTTTTCACGATAATCAGGTTTGGCGAATCTTTGGTTTTGGCACGGCACCCCCAAATGTCTTCGTTGGTGCTCAAACTTTGCGTGGCGCTTTATCGACCGAGGAACTTTCTATGTGATTTCGGAGAATTTTTTTAGGGACCGGAATCCGAAAAAACCGTGTATTATACACTTCAATTTTTGGCCGTTCGGAAGGTAAATCAGGACCCTGTTTCTTTTTCTCCCTGTTTTTTTTTCAATCAGCGTCGAGCTCATTTGAGGAATCAACTTTTGTTGATTTCAGGAATCAATTTGTTCGATTTGACCTCAAATAACGAGCTTTAACACATTTTCACGATAATCAGGAGTTTGGCGAATCTTTGGTTTGTGGCACGGCACCCCCAAATGTCTTCGTTGGTGCTCAAACTTTGCGTGGGCTTTTATCGACCGAGGAACTTTCTATGTGATTTCGGAGAATTTTGTTCAGGGACCGGAATCCGAAAAAAGTGTATTATACACTTCAATTTTGCCGTTCGGAAAGGTGTCAGGACCCTGTTTTTTTCTCCTTTTTTTCAATCAGCGTCGAGCTCATTTGAGAATCAACTTTGTTCGATTTCAGGAATTTTTGTTCGATTTGACCTCAAATATGAGCTTTAACACATTTTCACGATAATCAGGGTTTGGCGAATCTTGGTTTTGTGGCACACCGGCACCCCCAAATGTCTTCCGTTGGTGCTCAAACTTTGCGTGGCGCTTTATCGACCGAGGAACTTTCTATGTGATTTCGGAGAATTTTGTTCGGGACCGGAATCCGAAAAAAGTGTATTATACACTTCAATTTGCCGTTCGGAAGGTAAATCGGACCTGTTTCTTTTTCTCCATTTTTTTTCAATCGCGTCGAGCTCTCATTTGATTTGAGGAATCAAATCAACTTTGTTCGATTTGACCTCAAATATGAGCTTTAACACATTTTCACGATAATCAGGTTTGTGAATCTTTGGTTTGTAGCACACGGCACCCCCAAATGTCTTCGTTGGTGCTCAAACTTTGCGTGGCGCTTTATTTTCGACCGAGGAACTTTCTATGTGATTTAGGAGAATTTTGTTCGGGACCGGAATCCAGAAAAGCGTGTATTATACACTTCAATTTTGGCCGTTCGGAAGGTCGTCGGACCTGTTTCTTTTTCTCCTGAATTTTTTTTCAATCACGCGTCGAGCTCATTTCAGCTGTTCGATTTGGGAATCAACTGTTCGATTTGACCTCAAATAACGAGCTTTAACACATTTTTCACGATAATCAGGGTTTGGCGAATCTTTGGTTTTGCACACGGCACCCCAAATGTCTTCGTTGGTGCTCAAACTTTGCGTGGCGCTTTATCGACCAGGAACTTTCTATGTGATTTCGGAGAATTTTGTTCGGGACCGAAAACCGTGTATTATACACTTCAATTTGACCGTTCGGAAGGTCGTGCAGGACCCTGTTTCTTTTTCTCCTGTTTTTTTCGAGCTCATTTCAGAATCAAGCTCATTTAGGAATCAACTTTGTTCGATTTGACCTCAAATAACGAGCTTTAACACATTTTCACGATAATCAGGAGTTTAGTGAATCTTTGGTTTGTTTTGGCAGCACCCCAAATGTCTTCCGTTGGTGCTCAAACTTTGCGTGGCGCTTTATCGACCGAGGAACTTTCTATGTGATTTCGGAGAATTTTGTTAGGACCGGAATCCGGCAGTGTATTATACACTTCAATTTGTAGTTCGGAAGGTAAATGCAGGACCTGTTTCTTTTTCTCCTGTTTTTCAATCACGCGTCCGAGCTCATTTTAAGAATCAACTGTTGATTTGGGAATCAACCTTTGATTTTGACCTCAAATAACGAGCTTTAACACATTTTCACGATAATCAGGAGTTTGGCGAATCTTTGGTTTTGGCTGCTGGCACCCCCAAATGTCTTCGTTGGTGCTCAAACTTTGCGTGGCGCTTTATCGACCGAGGAACTTTCTATGTGATTTTAGGAGAATTTTGTTCGGGGGAATCCAGAAAAAGCGTGTATTATACACTTCAATTTTACCGTTGGAAGGTCGTGCGGACCACTGTTTCTTTTTCTCCTGTTTTTTTCAATCACGCGTCGAGCTCATTTGGGGAATCAACTTGTTCGATTTCAGGAATTTGTTCGATTTGACCTCAAATAATGAGCTTTAACACATTTTCACGATAATCAGGAGTTTGGCGAATCTTTGGTTTTGCTGGCGGCACCCCCAAATGTCTTCCGTTGGTGCTCAAACTTTGCGTGGCGCTTTATCGACCGAGGAACTTTCTATGTGATTTCGGAGAATTTTGTTCGGGACCGGAATCCGAAAAGCAGTGTATTATACACTTCAATTTGTACCGTTCGGAAGGTCGTCAGGACCCTGTTTCTTTTTCTCCTGTTTTTCAATCACGCGTCGAGCTCATTTGGAATCAACTTTCGAATTCGATTTCAGGAATCAACATTTTCGATTTCAAATAATGAGCTTTAACACATTTTCACGATAATCAGGAGTTTTGAATCTTTGGTTTGTAGCACGGCACCCCCAAATGTCTTCCGTTGGTGCTCAAACTTTGCGTGGCGCTTTATCGACCGAGGAACTTTCTATGTGATTTCGGAGAATTTTTTTCGGGACCGGAATCCCAGAAAAACCGTGTATTGTATTATACACTTCAATTTGACCGTTCGGAAGGTAAGGTCGTCGTAGGACCTGTTTCTTTTTCTCCTGTTTTTCAATCACGCGTCCGAGCTCATTTCAAGGATCAACCTGTTCGATTTGAATCAAGGAATTTGTTGATTTGACCTCAAATAACGAGCTTTAACACATTTTCACGATAATCAGGGTTTTCGGCGAATCTTTGGTTTTGGCACACGGCACCCCCAAATGTCTTCCGTTGGTGCTCAAACTTTGCGTGGCCGCTTTATCTGACCGAGGAACTTTCTATGTGATTTAGGAGAATTTTGTTAGGGACCGGAATCCGAAAAAGCAGTGTATTATACACTTCAATTTTTAGCCGTTCGGAAGGTCGTCAGGACCTGTTTCTTTTTCTCCTGTTTTTTTCAATCACGCGTCGAGCTCATTTAGGAATCACCTTTCGATTTCAGGAATCAACTTTGTTCGATTTGACCTCAAATAACGAGCTTTAACACATTTTCACGATAATCAGGAGTTTGGTGAATCTTTGGTTTGTGGCACCGGCACCCCCAAATGTCTTCGTTGGTGCTCAAACTTTGCGTGGCGCTTTATCGACCGAGGAACTTTCTATGTGATTTGGAGAATTTTTTCAGGGACCGGAATCGAAAAGCGTGTATTATACACTTCAATTTGTACCGTTCGGAAGGTAAATAGGACCACTGTTTCTTTTTCTCCTGTTTTTCAATCGCGTCAGCTCATTTCAGGAATCAACCTGTTCGATTTTAGGAATCAACCTGTTCGATTTGAGCCTCAAATAACGAGCTTTAACACATTTTCACGATAATCAGGAGTTTGGCGAATCTTTGGTTTTGCTGCCGGCACCCAAATGTCTTCCGTTGGTGCTCAAACTTTGCGTGGCGCTTTATCGACCGAGGAACTTTCTATGTGATTTCGGAGAATTTTGTTCAGGACCGGAATCCCGAAAAAACCGTGTATTATACACTTCAATTTGAGCCGTTCGGAAAGGTAAATCGGACCTGTTTCTTTTTCTCCCTGTTTTTTCAATTTCGAGCTCATTTTCAACTGTTCGATTTAGGAATCAGCTGATTTTCGATTTGAGGAATCAACTTTGTTTGTTCGATTTGACCTCAAATAACGAGCTTTAACACATTTTCACGATAATCAGGTTTCGTGGCGAATCTTTGGTTTGTGGCACACCGGCACCCCCAAATGTCTTCCGTTGGTGCTCAAACTTTGCGTGGCGCTTTATCGACCGAGGAACTTTCTATGTGATTTCGGAGAATTTTGTTAGGGACCGGAATCGAAAAAGTGTATTATACACTTCAATTTGGCCGTTCGGAAAGGTAAATCAGGACCTGTTTCTTTTTCTCTCTGTTTTTCAATCACGCGTCCGAGCTCATTTGAGGAATCAATCTGTTTTTGTTCGATTTCAGGAATCAACTGTTCGATTTGACCTCAAATAACGAGCTTTAACACATTTTCACGATAATCAGGAGTTTGGTGAATCTTTGGTTTGTGCACACGGCACCCCCAAATGTCTTCCGTTGGTGCTCAAACTTTGCGTGGCGCTTTATCGACCAGGAACTTTCTATGTGATTTTTCAGGAGAATTTTGTTAGGGACCGGAATCCCGGCGTGTATTATACACTTCAATTTGACCGTTCGGAAGGTAAATGCAGGACCTGTTTCTTTTTCTCCTGTTTTTTCAATCAGCGTCGAGCTCATTTCAAGAATCTGTTCGATTTGATTTGAGGAATCAACCGATTCGATTTGGGAATCTTTGTTTCGATTTGCACCTCAAATTGGTTTCAAACACATTTTTCACGATAATCAGGAAGTTTATGTGAATCTTGGTGATTTTTTTGGCAGGGACGGCACCCCCAAATGTCTTCCGTTGGTGCTCAAACTTTCTTTTTCTCCTGTTTTTCAATCGAGCGGAACTTTCTATGTGATTTCAGGAGAATTTTGTCGAGGACCTCAAATAAAGCTTTAACACATTTTTCGATAATTCAGTTTCGAATCTTTGGTTTTCGCAGGCACCCCCAAATGTCTTCCGTTGGTGCTCAAACTTTGCGGACCAGGAACTTTCTTTTTTAGGAGAATTTTTTTCAATCAGTGTATTATACACTTCAATTTCGTTTCGGAAGGAATCAGGACCTGTTTCTTTTTCTCCTGTTTTTTTCAATCGTCCGCGCTCATTTCAGGAAGGCTGTTTTGAGGAATCACTTTTGTTCGATTTGACCTCAAATAACGAGCTTTAACACATTTTCACGATAATCAGGAGTTTGGTGAATCTTTGGTTTTTGCACACGGCACCCCAAATGTCTTCGTTGGTGCTCAAACTTTGCGTGGCGCTTTATCGACCGAGGAACTTTCTATGTGATTTAGGAAAATTTTGTTCGGGACCGGAATCCCGAAACCGTGTATTATACACTTCAATTTTAGCCGTTCGGAAGGTCGTCTAGGACCTGTTTCTTTTTCTCCCTGTTTTTCAATCAGCGTCGAGCTCATTTGAAGAATCAGAATGTTCGATTTGACCTCAAATATGAGCTTTAACACATTTTCACGATAATCAAGGTTTGGCGAATCTTTGGTTTGTAGCACACGGCACCCCCAAATGTCTTCGTTGGTGCTCAAACTTTGCGTGACCGCTTTATCGACCAGGAACTTTCTATGTGATTTCAGGAGAATTTTGTTCGGGACCGGAATCCAGAAAAAGTAGTGTATTATACATTCAATTTTGCCGTTCGGAAGGTAAATGCAGGACCTGTTTCTTTTTCTCCTGTTTTTCAATCACGCGCTCATTTTAGGAATCGAGCTTTGATTCATTTGAGGAATCAACTGTTCGATTTGACCTCAAATAACGAGCTTTAACACATTTTCACGATAATCAGGAGTTTGGCGAATCTTTGGTTTTGGCACACCGGCACCCCCAAATGTCTTCCGTTGGTGCTCAAACTTTGCGTGGCGCTTTATCGACCGAGGAACTTTCTATGTGATTTCGGAGAATTTTGTTTAGGACCGGAATCCGAAAAGCGTGTATTATACACTTCAATTTCGGCCGTTCGGAAGGTCGTACCGGACCCTGTTTCTTTTTCTCCTGTTTTTCAATCACGCGTCCGAGCTCATTTAGGGAATCAACCATTCGATTTGGGAATCCATTCGATTTGACCTCAAATAACGACTTTAACACATTTTCACGATAATCAAGTTTGTGAATCTTTGGTTTGTGGCACCGGCACCCCAAATGTCTTCCGTTGGTGCTCAAACTTTGCGTGGCGCTTTATCGACCGAGGAACTTTCTATGTGATTTCGGAGAATTTTGTTCGGGACCAAGAATCGAAAAGCCGTGTATTATACACTTCAATTTGGCCCGTTCGGAAGGTAAATGCGGAGGACCTGTTTCTTTTTCTCCATGTTTTTCAAACACGCGTCGAGCTCATTTCAGGAATCAACTGTTCGATTTGGGAATCAACTTTGTTCGATTTCGACCTCAAATAACGAGCTTTAACACATTTTTCACGATAATCAGGGTTTGGCGAATGTTGGTTTGTGGCACCGGCACCCCCAAATGTTTTCGTTGGTGCTCAAACTTTGCGTGGCGCTTTATATCCCGAGGAACTTTCTATGTGATTTCAGGAGAATTTTGTTAGGGACTCCGGAATCAGAAAAAGCAGTGTATTATACACTTCAATTTGACCGTTCGGAAGGTCGTCTGCGGACCTGTTTCTTTTTCTCCTGTTTTTCAATCGCGCGTCGAGCTCATTTTAGGAATCAACTTTGTTCGATTTGACCTCAAATAACCTCAAATTTAACACATTTTCACGATAATCAGAGTTTGTGAATCTTTGGTTTTGGCACATCGGCACCCCAAATGTCTTCGTTGGTGCTCAAACTTTGCGTGGCGCTTTATCGACCCAGGAACTTTCTATGTGATTTCTATTTGATTAGGGACCGGAGAATTTTGTTTTGGGACCGGAATCCGTCTGCGGACCGTTTGTATTTACATTTTTTTTCAATCAGCGTCGAGCTCATTTGGAAGGAATCAACATTTGTTTGACCTCAAATAAGGACCACATTTTTCAGGAGTTTTTTCTCCTGTTTTGCTCAATCACGTCCGAGGCTTTCATGATTTCAGGAATCAACGGCAGTGTATTATACACTTCAATTTAGTTCGGAAGAATCGGAACTTGTTTCTTTTTCTCTTTTTTCAATCAACCTGCTCGATTTAGGAATCAACTGTTCGATTTCGAGGAATCGATTTTTTCGACCTCAAATAACGAGCTTTAACACATTTTCACGATAATCAGGAGTTTGGCGAATCTTTGGTTTGTGGCACCCGGCACCCCAAAATGTCTTCCGTTGGTGCTCAAACTTTGCGTGGCGCTTTATTCGACCGAGATGAACTTTCTATGTGATTTCAGGAAAATTTTGTTCAGGACCGGAATCCGAAAAGCCGTGTATTATACACTTCAATTTGCCCGTTCGGAAGGTAAATCGGACCACTGTTTCTTTTTCTCCTGTTTTTTCAATCACGCGTCGAGCTCATTTAGGAATCAACTGTTGATTTTGACCTCAAATAACGAGCTTTAACACATTTTCACGATAATCAGGAGTTTGGCGAATCTTTGTTTGTGGCACACCGGCACCCCAAATGTCTTCCGTTGGTGCTCAACTTTGCGTGGCGCTTTATCGACCCGTGGAACTTTCTATGTGATTTTCGGAGAATTTTGTTAGGGACCGGAATCCCGGAAAAAAGTGTATTATACACTTCAATTTCGGCCGTTCGGAAGGTAAATCGGACCTGTTTCTTTTTCTCATGTTTTTCAATCACGCGTCGAGCTCATTTGAGGAATCAAATTGATTTGGAATTTGATTTGACCTCAAATAACGAGCTTTAACACATTTTCACGATAATCAGGGGTTTGGTGAATCTTTGGTTTGTAGCACTGGCACCCCAAATGTCTTCCGTTGGTGCTCAAACTTTGCGTGGCGCTTTATCGACCAGGAACTTTCTATGTGATTTCGGAGAATTTTGTTCAGGATCCGGAATCCGAAAAAACGTGTATTATACACTTCAATTTTTGACCGTTCGGAAAGGTCGGAGGACCGTGTTTCTTTTTCTCCTGTTTTTCAATCACGCGTCGAAGCTCATTTCAGGAATCAACTTTTTCGATTTCGGGAATCAACTTTGATTCGATTTGACCTCAAATAATGAGCTTTAACACATTTTAACGATAATCAGGGTTTGGTGAATGTTGGTTTGTGGCACCGCAGCACCCCAAATGTCTTCCGTTGGTGCTCAAACTTTGCGTGGCGCTTTATCTTACCAGGAACTTTCTATGTGATTTCAGGAGAATTTTGTTAGGGACCGGAATCGGCCGTGTATTATACACTTAAATTTGGCCGTTCGGAAGGTAAATCGGATAGGACCTGTTTCTTTTTCTCCTGTTTTTCAATCACGCGTCCGAGCTCATTTCAGGAATCAACCCTTTGTTCGATTTGACCTCAAATAACGAGACTTTAACACATTTTCACGATAATCAGAGTTTAGCGAATCTTTGGTTTTGCACAGCACCCCAAATGTCTTCGTTGGTGCTCAAACTTTGCGTGGCCGCTTTATCGACCCGAGGAACTTTCTATGTGATTTTCGGAGAATTTTGTTTGGGACCGGAATCCCCGAAAAACCGTGTATTATACACTTAAATTTTTCTCCGTTCGGAAAGGTCAAATGCGGACTCTGTTTCTTTTTATCCTGTTTTTCAATGTTTTTCCGAGCTCATATCGGGAATCAACCTTTTCGATTTCGAGGAATCAACCTGTTCGATTTTAGGAGGAATCAACACATTCGATTTGAGAATCAACTGTTTCGATTTCAGGAATCAACTCATTGATTCGACCTCAAATAACGAGCTTTAACACATTTTCACGATAATCGAGTTTA
The DNA here is from genome assembly GCF_048544455.1 of Silene latifolia. Taxonomy (NCBI): domain Eukaryota; kingdom Viridiplantae; phylum Streptophyta; class Magnoliopsida; order Caryophyllales; family Caryophyllaceae; genus Silene; species Silene latifolia. Next base: position 1,318,757 of record NC_133527.1, read on the forward strand.
CGTGACGCTTTTTGTAGCACACGGCACCCCCAAAATGTCTTCCGTTTTTCCAACCTTTGCGTGGCGCTTTATTTGACAGATGAACTTTCTATGTGATTTCAGGAAAATTTTGTTCAGGACCGGAATCCCGAAAAACCGTGTATTATACACTTCAATTTTGCCCGTTGAAGCTCGTCAGGACCTGTTTCTTTTTTCTCCTTTTTTCAATCACGCGTCGAGCTTATTTGAGGAATCAACCTGTTCGATTTGACCTCAAATAACGAGCTTTAACACATTTTCACGATAATCAGAGTTCGGCGAATCTTTTTTTGTGGCACACGGCATCCCCAAATGTCTTAGTTGATGCTCAACCTTTGCGTGACCTCTTTATCGACCGAGGAACTTTCTTTGTGATTTTAGGAGAATTTTTGCTCAGGGACCGGAATCCCGAAAAAGCGTGTATTCAATTCAATTTGATTCGGAAGGTAAAATAGGACTCTGTTTCTTTTTCTCCATGTTTTTAAACACGCGTCGAGCTCATTTGGGAATCAACCGATTCGATTTCAGGAATCAACTTTATTCGATTTTGGCCTCAAATAACGACCTTTAACACATTTTCACGATAATCAGGAGTTTGGCGAATCTTTGGTTTGGGCACACCGGCACCCCCAAATGTCTTCCGTTGGTGCTCAAACTTTGCGTGGCGCTTTATCGACCAGGAACTTTCTATGTGATTTCCGGAGAATTTTTAATCGGGATCCCGGAATCCGAAAAAACGTGTATTATACACTTCAATTTCAGCCGTTCGGAAGGTCGGACCGGACCGTGTTTCTTTTTCACCCTGTTTTTCAATCACGCGTCCGAGCTCATTTCACGAATCAACCTGTTCGATTTCAAAAATCAACCTGTTCGATTTCAGCCTCAAATAACGAGCTTTAACACATTTTTAACGATAATCAAGGTTTTGTGAATGTTGGTTTGTGGTACACCGCACCCCCAAATGTTTTCGATTCTTTGCTCAAACTTTGCGTGGCGCTATATCTTACCCGAGGAACTTTCTATGTGATTTCGGAGAATTTTTGTTAGGGACCAGGAATCCTGAAAAACCGTTTATTTCAAGAAACTCTTCTTGATTGTTATCCTTCTCGATGTTCAATGATGAGGACGTGGTGCTCAAATGGGTGAATGCTCAAAGTCAAGTGCAAAGCTTTAACACATTTTGGAAGATAAAATGTTCAAGCATGGGCGATGATTTGAGTTTTGCGGATCTAAGATCGAAGTAAAGTCAGTCAAGTCCAAAGTCTTAGACTTTCTTTCCCATAATTGTTCTAGTATCTTTCTTTGTGTCCATTTTAGTGACAAAATGTCCCATGAGCCACATGTCTTCTCAAGTCTATGTTAAATACATTTATCATTCATTTCAATAAAAGTACAATTTTCACTCCACATATTCTATCCTATCTCTTCCTTTACCATTTCTTGTGACAACAAGAATTGATTTGAGACATTTTTTAAAAATGAACAACCACACATGCCAAGTCAATGTTAGTGCACTTATATGATGTTCCGTTCAAAGTTGTAGAGGACCTAAGACTCCGTGTTCATTTTCTTACCTATTCCATGTCCTGCAATAGAAACCACAATATAACCCTTAAGGATGAGCCTATTCTAGAGATTCTAGGACAAATCCGGACCATCTCCTTGTTAGCGATCTATGATAGGCGAACTTCAACTCGGCCCGTTTGGAACAATAAACAACCCTGTTTCTAAAGACCAACTGTTTCACATCAAAAGGTGCTGGAGTTTCTTTTTCTCATTTCAGGTCCATCAAGACGATACGAGCCATGATCAAAGACAAAAGCTCAATCAAAAGAAGCTTGGGGTCAATATCCAAAATGGTTTTGCCTATAATCCAACACAAAAGAGTTAAAGTCTTCCGTTGGTGCTCAATTTTGCAAGTCAATATTCAAAGTTAAAGTCATCCTGAAAAATTTTGTTGAATCAAGAATCCGAGCAAACAAAGAAAGATGTATTCTAGACCAAGAATTCAAGTCCAAATCAAGAACGAGCACTTGGAAATCAAATGCTATATAGAATACCCGTTTTCAAGTCTATAGAATCAAGACATCAGGAATGAAGATGGTTAGATAGCAACCTCAAATTAGCCTTTCACATTTCACACACCCTAAGTCCTTCAGGAGTTTCGGGAGATAGTTAGGAATTTTGAGAGTCCTCTCAAGCTTGTTATGCTCATCCTTTAGGGCCAAGACATGGAAACTTGAACCCACATCATTTTAACCTACCTATGTGCTCGGGCTACATCAAGCCAAGAGACTCCATTTCCAAGCCACATTACAAGCCATAATCCTTGTTCAAGCCTTAACTCACGAAATCAAAGCTCAGATTTGTTCAACAAAGCCTCTTATTTGAGCCTCACATTCCAAATATCCAATCCATTTTCACCTTGACCCATACACGGAGTCTTCAAATACTTTGCTACCTAGAACGGGACATACCCATATCATCCTCGTTGGGTCCACTTTTAGGTGTGCTCTTTACGACCCAAGGTAAATTTTTTTACAAACTTAATTATACCACTTTGGTCTATGAAGGAGGGAGTTATCTCAAATCAATTTCGAGTCACCAAAAGGAATATTACCCTTATGACCCATGCACTTTAAGGTCCTAACAACATAGCTTAGTCGCACTCATTTGAATACGATGTGGTTTGATTTCACCTCTTCAAATACGAGTTTTAACATCATTTTCTTACACAAGAAGGATACAATCTTTGGTTTGACACCCAAACAAAATTAACCAAACCTGGAACTACGATGCGGTTTGATTTCCTCCACGTGAATACTATAGGATCCTCGGACACAACCATCCCAACTTTCAATCTCAATTATCATACCATCAACGTTCAACTTTCAATTCTCAACTATCACAATTTTCAACCTTGAGCCTCAATTAACATCCCTTCCACAAACAACACCTCTATGATTTGGGGGCTCCTTATTGTCGCCCGGTCTCCCTTTACCAAAATTCCAGTCATCTTCTCATCATGAGGGCTTCTCTTCCGAGATGTCACCCTTCCTTTATTCCTCTAAGTCTAGCTAGTCTTAGTGGGACAATGACAAAGGTCTTAGATCGATTCTCTTATCGTGCCTCAGAGGGGTCTCTTTTCTGACAAACGGTGGTGAAAGAAATCCAAGTAAACATTTGATCCCATCGGGCTCATGCCTTGCTTTTATATGCCTTCATCATTCTCTCAATTATTCTACCTTTGGAATTGATACGCATTGTCACAAGTAACTTGGCTAGGGTTGTGCCATGCAAATAACAAAGTCTTTAAGTTATCCGATGTCAGGCGTCAAATCTAAGTTAGTGTCGCGTCCGTGAACCTAAGTCTACATTTTGCGTCACGTCCGTTAAGGTCGTGTCATGTCAAGTCCTATGTCTAAAGCCCATTGAATACGCATAACGCATTACAAACGATAAACTTCTTTGAACAAGTTTTAAACAACTTTTATAAAGAAACAACTTTTGCAAAACCTATGTGTTTCCTCATTCGAGGTCCATGTGATGATTGCTTACGTGCATATGTGCTTATGTGCTATTTTTTCCTATTAGATTGCATTCTTGTGTGGCTAATATCCATTTTCGAAAATCAGGTTTGCTCGCTCCGTTAGGGGCTTCACCCAAGTCTTCATTCTCCCAAAGTCGATATTTTTGATTGCTCAAAGATTTCTTCCATGACGATCAAGATGTTCTAGTCGTCAAAATATTTGTCCCCGCGAGCATTTTTTTCAAAGATTGCTCACTCAAGATTTCTTCCATGGCGATCAGATGTTCCTAATCGTCAATATATTCCTCAACAAGAGTTCGCTTGAGGACCTTGATTCAACCTCAAGTTTTTCAAGTTCGCTTGAGACCAACGCAAGCAGATTCAACCTCAAGTTTTGCCGAGAGTTCCTTGAGGACTTTAACAGATTCCCCACGGTTTCTGGCGTCCTGCTACCCTCAATATTATTGTTTCCTCACGGAGTTCGAGGCAAAGGTGTCGTTCTCCGAGAAGTTCCTCAAACAAAGCCTCCATTTCCTTAGGTTAGTAAACCAAAGATTTAGGATTCTTACCCCTAGATTCTTAGATCCCAAAATGACCTCCTTTAGGTTCATAAACCTTTAAGCTCCCACAGGAACGTCCTTAGGTGTTTCATAAATCCTTTTGGAGTTTCATACCATGGAAAGCTTGGATGCATGTATCCAAAACAAGAATTAATATTGATACGTGCCTAATGTATAGTCTTTTTCTCTTGTTTTTTTAATCACGTATTTCTATGCATTTATCTTTTGTTTTTATAGTATTTTGCCGAATTGGCTACTTTGGTGTATTTTGTCCTTTTTGGTAGGGATAATCGGGAATAAGCTTTGGTTTGTGGGTTAATATCCGTATACTACCCCTTAAAGTGTAGGACTATAACGTAAAATTTACATGCAATTTATAGTCATAAAACGATAAAACAATAGAAACGATAAGTGTATAGAAATCAACCTCGGGTCCTTTTAATTGCGGCGTAAAGATCAGAAATCAAGCGGATTCCCTCCTAATCGTTGCACCCAAGACTTGGTCGAGATATGCCCTTGTGCTAGAACAAGTGTTCTCCGATTGCTTTGCAATATAGGAGAAGCTGTTGTGAGTTTTGTCGAGATGTGAGATCTCGGTTTCTCACAGAGAAGAATACTCTTTCGAAACCCTAATTTTCTCTCAAATGATGATTAGGTTTAACAGAAGGAGGAGGTCTCCTTTTGTTCTCCTATTAAGCCGAGAACCGTGACCCACAGGAGGAAGTGGGCTTTCCCACTTTTCTCCTCTTGGTTTTAACTCGAGGTCCGGTTCGTTAATTACTAAAATGTATATGACGGGTTTGTATTATAAACTGTTATCGGTTATCGGAAATTAAGGCATCAACTAATAATACGGGTTAGTTGAATTATTAATACGTGTCCGACAAAACAGTATTGTATAATTATTTTAATATACATTTAATTAAATATAAATCACGTATATTTAATTTCACGAATTAACTGGTTAATTCGCCTTAGCCCATGATATTTAATCCGTATTAAATATAATATCTCAACATCACATATTTGACTAATTACTTAGTCAAATAACCTTGACTAACTGGTTAGTCAATTTTGGCATCTACATGACAGTATTTTCATACCGTCACATCTCTCGAACGTATCCTATAGGTGTGACTTTTAGGGACCATTTGATCACCGCCATCTCTATGACAATAACGTCAAACTTATCTAGCAAGCCAACCGTTATTGATAAACGTGGATCAACGGATAATAATACCAAAGTATGCCCTTTGATCCTTTTAGAGGTTTATAAGTCCTTGCACTAATTGTTAAGGACACCAACCCCAACAAGCTCCCACTTGTCCGTACAAGTGTATGTGCAATGACGTTATCCGCACTAACCGGAGGACACAAGCTCCAACAAACTCCCACTTGTCCGAACAAGTGTAGGTGCGATAACCGATTCTCATATTCATTTAAAATTTCTCCCACTCAATGTAAAACAATTTGCGGATCCGGATCCACAAAGGTCGTATTTTACAATCGATCTGTATCTAGAGTGGTTTCCCCGACTAGAGAGTAACTTAACGGATAAAACGAATCCGTATCCGAGCATGGCCATGCATTTCGATTCTGACTCCTCGAGTGGCCCCGAGAAATATCGAGTACGATAAAGGCTGAATATTTCCTTCAACTCGACTCCTTCCGATCTAAGCACGGCATGAAATGACCCAGAAAAAAATCTACTTGGCCCCTGTTACGGATGACCGTGAGAAAGAAACCAAAGTCACCCAAAATCTGCCGTAGTCTCAAGAGACAGTCGATAGTCAAAGAATCGACTCTTAGGATCAATATGGAGGTCCTATCCACGACCGGGCAACGAATGTTATAAAACATTTAGGACTCCACGTCGATGTCACATAGGTGTCCTACGAAATATCCGTATAACTCGCCTCTCTTGTGATTGGTCAGTCAACCGGTTGACTTATGGCTCGTTGAACCCACCATCAACCAACGTCATAAAAATAATTGCCGAGTTATCGGCTCATGTGGGCAATTAAGGACTAACAAGATATGATGTTTGTTCAGTTCACTTTGTGGTGTTCAAAATTGTCGTACAATTCCACATGAAAAACAAAATATATATATAAAATATCAAAACGATGATGTCGTATAGAGTACAAAGGAGAATGAATCTAATCCATAAAAGAGTACTACAACTCAGGAACACGTTTGATTCCCATGGAATTTACGTGCCCTTCATGCTTATCTTGTCGTAATGCTTTAGTGAGAGGATCCGCTTTATGTTATCATCTCGCAGCAATCTTTTCTATCACTACTTCCTTTTGCTCCACGTAATCCCGGATTAGATGAGCTTTCCGTTGTACATGTCTAGATTTGTTACTAGACTTTGGCTCCTTAGCTTGGAAGATGGCACCACTATTGTCGCAATAGATGGTGATTGGGTCATTCGAACTAGGCACTACAGAGAGCCCATGTAAGAATTGACGCATCCATATCGCTTCCTTTGTTGCTTCGGACGCGGCATAGTACTCGGACTCGGTCGTAGAATCCAGCTTGTTTCGAACTCTTCCACCGATCATAGCCGCCATTAAGAGTAAAAACGAATCCGACCGAGATTTCGAGTCATCTCGATCCGTTTGGAAGCTAGCATCAGCTGAATTGCGATAGCTTTTGAGAGCCTCCATAAGTCAATGCCCAATCTTTAGTCCTCCGAAGGTACTTAAGAATGTTCTTGACAGCCAACCAATGTGGTTCACCTGGTTCTTTGTTGGAATCGACTTGTCATACTAATGCATATGCCACGTCCGGACGTGTGCATATCATGGCATACATGATTGATCCTATAGCCAAGGCATAAGGAATCCGTGTCATGCGCTCTTTCTCTTCCGGTGTCTCTGGTGCCTGAGACTTGCTCAAATGCACCCCCGGAGCCAGGAAGGAACCCTTCTTGGAGTTAGTCATGCTGAATCTCTCTAGGACTTTGTCTATGTAAGACTCCCGGGACGAGAGATAACATCCGCCGTGATCTATCTCGATAGATACGGATGCCTAGAATTCTCTGTGCCTCTCCCAGATCTTTCATCTGGAAATGGTTTTTCAACCATACTTTCACCGAAGTTAAGAGAGGTATGTCATTCCCAATCAGGAGTATGTCGTCAACATACAATATTAGGAAGACAATCTTGCTCCCACTCGACTTGATATATAGACATGGTTCCTCGACCGATCGAGTAAATCCATTGTCTTTTATCACTTGGTCGAAGCGATGATTCCAACTCCTTGATGCTTGCTTAAGTCCATAAATGGAACGCTTAAGTTTGCACACTTTCTTAGGATTTTCAGGATCGATGAAACCTTCGGGTTGTACCATGTACAACTCTTCCTCCAAAAAGCCGTTTAAGAAGGCGGTTTTCACGTCCATTTGCCAAATTTCATAGTCATGAAAAGCGGCAATCGCTAAGATAATCCGAATGGAACGCAGCATAACTACGGGTGCAAAAATCTCATCGTAGTGCAAACCTGGCACTTGGGTGAAACCTTTAGCAACTAGTCGTGCTTTGTAGATATCTTGTTGACCTTCCACAGAATGCTTTATCTTGTAAAGCCATTTGCATTGAAGGGGACGAACCTTAGCAGGTAAGTCAACAAGATCCCACACGTTGTTCTCATACATGGAGTCCATCTCGGATTGCATGGCCTCAAGCCATAGCTTTGAGTCAGAACTGGTCATGGCACCTTTATAGGTTGCGGGTTCACTACTCGTTAAGAGTAGAACGTCATCTATGTCATGTTCCTCGACCATACCGATGTATCTGTCCGGAGGAATAGAGACTCTTCCCGACCTCCTAGGTTCCTCAGGAATATTCACCGCAGCCGGGATTGAAGGAATTGGTTCCTCCAATAGTTGCTCGGTATTTGGTTCTGGAATCTCCAGACAGTCGAAGGTTCTATCACTCTTTGCATTCTCGAGAAATTCCTTCTCTAAGAATGTCGCACTAGCCGCAAATAAAAACGCGTTGTTCGGTTGGCGAATAGAAGTAATGACCACGTGTTCCTTTAGGATAACCTATAAAGTATGTCTTGACCGATCGCGGGCCGAGCTTATCTTCGTGTCTCCACTTGACATAAGCCTCGCAGCCCCAAACCCGTATAAAGGACAAGTTAGGGACCGTTCCCTTCCATAGTTCATATGGAGTCTTGTCAAGAGCTTTAGACGGACTTCGGTTAAGTATTAGAGCGGCTGACATAAGAGCATAACCCCATAATGAATCAGGTAAAACCGTGTGACTCATCATGGATCGAACCATATCAAGTAGTGTTCGATTTCTCCGTTCGGACACACCATTCAACTGAGGTGTTCGGTGGAGTTAAGCGTAGGGCAATCCCACAGTCCTTTAGGTGTTGATCAAACTCGTGAGAAAGATACTCGCCACCACGATCCGAACGCAGTGTTTTATCTTTCTACCCAATAGGTTCTGCACCCTATTTTGGTATTCCTTGAATTTCTCAAAGGATTCACTTTTGTGCTTCATTAAGTAGACATAGCCATATCTACTCAAATCGTCCGTGAAAGTGATGAAATACCTATAGCCTTCTCGTGCGGTGATTGACATAGGACCACATACATCCGTGTGTATGAGCCCTAATAGGTCATTCGCATTCCAACACCTTTGAAGGAAATCCGAGTCATCTTACCGATGAGACATGATTCACACGTGCCAAAATGATTGAAAATCAAAGGCGGAGATAGCTCCATGTTTGATGAATTTGTTTTTACGCGTTTCTCATTAATGTGTCCCATACGGCGGTGCCATAGATACGTTTGATCTTTGTCACCAACCTTTAACTTTTATTCATTACGTGTAATATTTCCAGGTCCGATCTAAAACATAAATTCCGTTCATGGAAATCGCCTTGCCGTAAATCATATCGTGTAATGAGAAAATGCAAGCATTATTTTCTATTACAAATGAAAAACCAAGTTTATCAAGCGCGTAAAACTGAAATAATGTTTTTGGAAAGACTAGGTACATAATAGCAATCATATAATGACAACTCAAATCCGCTTGGAAGCTGGATCACATATGTCCCCTTGGAGATGGCAGCTACTCTTGCTCCATTCCCAACACGCAGGTCCACCTCACCCTTTACGAGGGGTTCGATGTTTCGGAGCCCCTGCACATGATTACACAGATGAGAACCACAACCAGTATCAAGTACCCAAGTTCCGTAACTTGCGTGGTTAATCTCAATCATATGAATAAAAGTAGAAGAAGAGAAGACATACAACGGGTTTAACACGACCCGCCTTTAAGTCCTCATGATAAAGTGAGGACATGTCGCCGTCTCAATGCCCAGTCTTGTGGCAATGATGGCATTCCATGTTTTCACTCTTGCTCTTTGTCATGCCCTGATGAGTTACTTGCCTCACCCAGGACCACTCTTTACGAACCCGACTTCTTGAACTTCGTTTACCTACTGTTAGGTTTGCCCGAGCTTTGCCCTTACCTTTCCCTTTGTTTGACACAACGAGAACATCCTGTTCAACTCCCACCGCACTTCATGTCCTTCTCGGTCATGTACGAGGAGGGTGCGGTTCATGGGGAGTTTCTTCAAATCATTCATATAGTAATTCGCTCGAATTTAGAATAACCATCGTGGAGTGAATGAAGAATGCGGTCGATAACAATATTCTCGCTGATGTTACAATTAAAGGTCTCCAGTTTCTCGACATTCTCAATCATGCTGAGAATGTGTGGGCTAACCGGTTGGCCCTTCTGGAGTCTCGCATCAAAGAAGCGAGTGGTATGCTCATAGGTCACGATTCTCGGTGCTTTCGAGAATTCCTTAGTGAGCGTGGTGAAAATCTTGTTTGCACCTTGGGCTATGAAGCGTTTATGCAAATTGGGTTCCATTGCAAAAATGAGTACGTTTTTAATCGCACCCGCTTCCATGACGAAATCATTCGTTGGTCTCGTTAGCTCGGCCGTGGGCGGGTTGCGGCATGGGCTCAAGTAGATATTTGAGCTTTCCCAATCAGCGCGGCATTCCGTAATCCGCCTCCCGATCTCATCAGTTGGATCCGTCATTCTTGATCGAGTGGTGATTCATCCGACTCATGAAGATCCTAAGCCGGGACTCACGGTCCAATGTGGCACTTGGCATTGGGTTATCACTTGAACTGACCATTTGATGTTTAGCGATTTAAAACGTGATCTACACCCGAAAAAGAAAGAAAAACAAAACGAAATAAGCAACTCATCGAGGTGATTTAAGTCTATTTTAAAATTCATTTTAAACATGTAGACTCTTGCACTTGCATAATTGATCTCCCTCAAGAATGATACAAGTGATCCCAAGACTCAATTTTCGTAAATTGATAAGCCAACTATTTAGCTAATTCTTCCGGAAGAACTCTTGGTCGATAGATTTCCGTAAATCCTATCTATAGTCCACCATGATCACAGGATCGTACGAGTGACCATAGTGTTGAGATAAAATAGGTCAATCAGTTCCAACTTACCCGACGTAGAAGGGGTCATAGTATGCCTACCGACGAAGAAGGGACTCATTGGAGTTTGACCTATAAAGACCGTTCTCAATTTTGGTTTATACGAGGAAGATCCCATCAACTAAATTATAATTCATTTTAAGTGAACGAATAACTAGCGTCTGTCGTGAATGAATTTATTTGGATGATGGCTTAAAACGTGTGACATGAGAATGTCAATGAAAACTAACTCGTGACCTCTATATGTGTCGGTTTTCATGCAATAATTAGGTGGTTTGGTTTTTAGGCGGAATATGATGCAAATTATCGTAACAATAAATAAATGAATGCAAAAACGTAAATAAAAAAAAGTCCTAGTGTGGCCTATCCTAGTAAAAGAACATAATACAACTTTGGAATCCACCGTTGGACCCAAAAAGCTTGTCTTGATGTTCCATCTTGATCCAAGTAGCGGGAGTGAGCATCCGGTCTCCATCTTTGGTCTTCTCAAAAATTACAATTAAAATTACAAAATATAAACCTATTTACATTCTAATTAAAACTGTAATTACAAGTGAAAAATCCAAAACGGAGATACGAGATCTCAAAATACAACCAAGACCGTGTTCCATCATTACGGTAACACGTTCTACTAAGGCCACACTAAGTTACAATGATGAGCAAAAATTAAATACGTAATTAAAAAAGGCATCACGGCATTCATAAATTAACGATAAATAAAAATGCATCAACTAAAACAAATTCATTCGTGACATAATTAAAGTAATTATGTTAAATTTATCAAACCACCTTTTAATGATTAAAATTCGTGTGATAAAACCGCTTCTATCATTTAATTTTAATCTATTATAATCCGTCATTTTAAAGACACTTTAAAACAACTATATGGTACGTGAGTGAACCGATTCACTATTAAGCGAGTGTACTATATCAGTATAAAGTACATATTGAAGCCAAAAGAAAATTTAAATCAAAAGAAACAAATTTTCAAAGTGTCAAAGACAAAAATCCTCGATCCGGGGACATAAGTGATCGATCGAGGGACGGGAGCTCGATCGATGAACGCAAGTTGATCGAGAGGAATGCTAATCGGGAGGTGCTCGATCACTAAACTGGTGGTCGATCAAGTACCTATATCAAGAACACTACTCGATCGAGTACGAGGACAACTCGATCGAAAGCGCCAGGTTTAGAAAGGGGGTCGATCGAAAGTACAACGGGGACTCGATCGAAAAAGGTTTTTGACACGTGGTCGATCGAAAGTAGGGACTCGATCGAAAAAACAAGGAAAAACACTCGATCGATTGAAACTTTATTCGATCAAGTACAAAAATTTCTGAAAAATCCCAAACCCGTAAAAACTGATTTTGAGACAAAATCAATTGAAATTTCGATCAAAACGCATCAAAACAAATTTGATAATTGATAAAACATGACATATTGTTATAATCTCTGTATAAAACAACAACATGCATAAAACCAAATCGAAAGATGATAAGCGTGTAATACATGACACGCGGTTTCAACAAAACAAAACGAAAAGATGAAATTGCCGTGTAATACATGACACGGGTTTTCAAGACAAAAACAAGCAACCGTAAACAAGACACGGTTCCCAAAGCAACCATAAAAAACGCAGCAAATTTAAAAAAATGAAGTGAGTGAAAAATAGGTGTGAGACAAATTTTTAGCCAAAACAAAAAAATCGTTTCAAGATCGTTTTATGAAAAACACATGAAAAATTCACGTGGCCTCGCTCTGATACCACTTGTGGGTTAATATCCGTATACTACCCCTTAAATTGCAGGACTATAACGTAAAATTTACATGCAATTTATAGTCATAAAACGATAAAACAATAGAAACGATAAGTGTATAGAAATCAACCTCGGGTCCTTTTAATTGCGGCGTAAAGATCTGAAATCAAAGCAGATTCCTCCTAATCGTTGCACCCAAGACTTGGTCCGAGATATGCCCTTGTGCTAGAACAGTGTTCTCCGATTGCCTTGCAATATAGGGAGAATCGTTGTGAGTTTTGTCGAGATGTGAGATCTCGGTTTCTACAGAGAAGAATACTCTTTCGAAACCCTAATTTTATCTCAAATGATGATTAGGTTTAACAGAAGGGAGGAGGTCTCCTTTGTTCTCCTATTCGCCGAGAACCGTGACCCACACAGGAAGTGGGCTTCCACTTCTCTGGTTTTAACTCGAGGTCCAGGTTCGTTAATTACTAAAATGTATATGACATGGGTTTGTATTATAAAACATTATCGGTTATCGGAAATTAAGGCATCAGCTAATAATACGGGTTAGTCAATTATTAATACGTGTCCGACAAAACAGTATTGTATAATTATTTTAATATACATTTAATTAAATATAAATCACGTATATTTAATTTCACGAATTAATGAGTTAATTCGCCTTAGCCCATGATATTTAATCCGTATTAAATATAATATCTCAACATCACGTATTTGACTAATTACTTAGTCAAATAACTCGGACTAACTGGTTAGTCAATTTTGGCATCTACATGACAGTATTTTCATACCGTCACATCTCTCGAACGTATCCTATAGGTGTGACTTTTAGGGACCAGTTGATCACCGCCATCTGTATGACAATAACGTCAAACTTATCTAGCAAGCCAACCGTTATTGATAAACGTGGATCAACCGATAATAATACCAAAAGTATGCCCTTTGATCCTTTTAGAGGTTTATAAGTCCTCGCACTAATCATTAAGGACACCAACCCCAACAGGAACCATGCTCCATTTCGTCCTTTTTGCATGCATTTAGAGGAGACGGGATTGTCCCGGAGTGAGATGTTGCACTTAGAAGTGTCGTTGCACGCATTACGAAGCATTTGGGTGAAGACGTGAGCTGAATTGAAGAACCAAGTGGTCTATCGAGCTGTTTGGAGGTCGATCGAGTGGTTCCAAGGCTCCCTGAGGCTCGATCGAGAGGTTCCTTCCTCGATCGAGTTAGCTGAACATGACTAAGTCCTCGATCGAGTTGGTTGTTGGTCGATCGAGGGACTTCTGCTGAGACATTGGTCGATCGAGTGGTTTAATCCACTCGATCGAGAGGATTTCGACATTGTGGGCTTAATCAGTCCGTGTTTTATTATGTCCGCATAAACACTTAGGGATTTTTGGCTATTTAACCTATGTTTTACTAGGTTATTAGGCATTCATTCTTACTATTCTCTTTACTATCTCTTTTACGATTTTCACATTAGAACTACTGCTACCTTCCTACGTTACTCTTTTCTTCTACTGTTGCTTGCATTTGAAATTATTTCACTCGGACTCGGTTATTCTTTACGCCGGAATCGCTTAGATTGTAATCTCCTTCTTCTCTTAATAATAATTAATCTTCTTGTTGTTTTAATTCTTGTTTATGTTAGCAATCTTCCTTGCCCTAATTTCTATCGTTGAGTTTTATTATCATTTCATTATGTTATCTGCTCTGGAAATTTACATCGTTAGTTTAACAATAGACATGAGTAGCTAATCTCCCTTCATGTTGGGATTAGGGGATCTGCGGTAGAATAATGACGACGTAGTGAATGAATTAGACGAATTGACATAAGAGACTCTGTCACTATAGCAATATAACTGTAATTCTCGACCTAGTTGAGTGCACGCTTCTAGGTCACCCATTAATCTGGCTACAATTAATCCTGGATCGAAAGATTGGACTAAATAGGCCTGCTATAAACAGTAGACTACCCTAATGAGGACGAAAGTTAAGTTAGTGGTATTTTAGGGTGGGAAGTGGACCGAAAGGACCTTCTAATATCCGTCTCGCATTAGTTCGCCCGAGTCATTTCTTTGCTAAGTTGTTGTACTACCGTAGTGAACCGAATTCCCGACATGTCTCCCTTTTATTGATAGTTTAATTCGCTTCTTGCTTTTTGCTCTTGCCTTATTTCTCTTCTTTCAACTCCGTAGTTAGAACCAAAAATTTAATCAAACCCAATTGTTACCATAGGATTAGTAATAGATAGCAGTAGTTGCATTACCTCCCTGAGGATTCGATACTCGACTGCCTCTACTACATTTTTAGTTGAGACCGTTAGGTTTTATTTTTGACAGGTACGCGACAGACGTGTCAAATTTTGGCGCCGCTTTGGGGAGGCAATTGTTTAATTACTAGCTGTTTTATTTTTAATTCTTCTTTTAGTTTAAGGAACATCGTTCCTTAGACTATTCTCATATCTTGTCTGTAGTTTCGTCTTATGCGCAGGTCGCAAGGTGGTCCACTACTACCTTTTTGATCCGAGATTGAGAGATCTCACGCGTAAAGGAGACTATTTCAAGAGCAACAGGCAGAGGAAGAGCCTAGTTCTCGCATGCTAGTTTTTTACGAGAACGAGCTTTTCGAAGACAATCCTCGTCTTCTCCAGTTTACGATTTATCACTTGAATCTGTTACTTTCCCAGAATTTCCCGAAATGGCTGAGGAAGCAACCATTGCTAGTCACTCCGAGCCCACGGCTGACAATCTCTATAAAGGGTTCGAATTACCAGGAGATGCTAGGAAGTTCGAACCGAAGCCTTCTTACATTAGCATGGTCGAGAAAATCGGTTGGGAGCTGCGAAGGAAGATGCGACAAAGATATGAAGACCTTCATTGATTACCGCTGCTCCATACCTCCTCCTCACCGGCGTGTGGTGATCGATCAAGGAAACTATGTTCATCTTCTCACTCCGCGATCCGCAAGGGAGTGGTACAGGATTTGGACCGAGCCACAACAAGAGCTATGATTGGAATTCGCTAGCTTTGGCGTTTTATAAGAAATACTTTCTGCTTGAGAACCATAGCCATCGAGCTCGGGATAACGAGTTTCAAACAAGGGCCCGACGAGAACTTCCACGAGGCATGGCTTCGATTTAAGAAACTAGTGCGAACCATACCGCACTACGGTTTGAAAAATGGAGTCCGTGCAAACCATTTTTACAATGGTTTATATGATGATCGAGGGGCTATACTAGATGCGGCAGCCCAACGGTCGATTTTTACGACAACTTGGGGGCCGAAGGGATGGAAAATCATAGATGATTTAGCCACTCATAGGGTCAATACGGAATTCAAGAGGAAACCAAAGGAGAGGCTGAATCCTCTTGAGAGCCGCACTAAACCCCTTCTTTGCTAGGTTCGACAAGTATGAACTAGGGGGAGCTCAAGCCAGGATGTACAGGTTAATGCTATGACAATGACGGTCCTTTCGTGCATGCGAGGTGCGGGGTAGATGGACATGTCGCTGATTATTGTCCTAGTCCTTATGAGCAATGTCTTTGCCTTTCAACACTACAGCAAAACAACACTCATTACGAGCCGAATATCCACCCCAACTTGAGGTGGAGTAACGTGAGCAACGTACTCAACCCCACCGCTCCTCCAAATCAGCAAGAAGAAATTTTATATTCCGCCACACCAGAAGCAACAAGGCTATCGAAGCCTCCGTCCTTCAACCTCCTAACCAAGGTGCTTCGTCATCTAGTGGGGTTAGTGAGATAGGTGAGCTAAAGTCCATGATGCAGTCCATTGCAAAGCAATTACAACAGAAGGACACGACATTCAAGGCACTTGAGACTCAAGTTGCTCAACTCAATGAAAATCAATCTTCGAGGAAGCCCGTCATTTGCCAACTCAAAATGACAAGAACCCAAACGAGACGGTGCATCCGATAGAGTTGAAGCGGTCTCTTATGAGGGACCGTAATTGAAGAAATCAGACACTGAAATAGTCAGAATCGATGATGAACGATTTCGTTAAGAAAAAGGGGCTCACGACGAAAGCGAGTTACTCGATCGATCGATCAAATCGGTGTTGATCGAGTGGAATTGGTGAGGAAAGCCTCGATCGAGTAGTCACTCCGCTTCGATCGAGTGAATCGAAGTATTTGAAGAAGGTCGATCGAGTGGGAATGTTGCTCGATCGACTGAAGTTGTTGAAGAAGGTGCTCGATCGAGTGAACACATTGCTCGATCGAGTGATATTGATGACGGGAAGCTTATTCGAGAGCTTGCTAGTGCTCGTTTAGCGAGGAATTACGTAAAGGCCTCGTTCGAGAGGTAAGAAGCGTCAAAGGACACCGAACTTGCTCGGAAGACACTTTGGAAGCGAGAAATAAGGGATTCGAGATTCCACCATTCCCTTCCGAGGCTACGCAGAATCACCAAGATTAATCAACGATTTAGCAAATTTGTTGAGCTTTTTGAAGAGTTTGGAAGTTTCCGGTCGCCGTTCGAATTGCTAACAAGGTACCCTCTTATTTAAAATTTATGAAAGAGATTTTAGCACGTAAGAGGACCATTAATGATAATGAGACCGTAGCTTTGACTCGAGATGGGATCACTGTCTCAAAATAAGCTACCTCTTACAATCGCACCGGGTAGTTTTCGATCCTTGTCATATAGGTATGCAATTGATTGATAATGCGCTTATGCGATTTAGGCGCTAGCGTAAGTGTTCTACCTTTGTCTCTAGCTAAGAGACTTGGTGTGACAAAGCTGAGTTGCACCAACATGACTGTCCAGATGGCCGACCGTAGTTTATCACGGCCACTAGGTGTAGCGTGAAGACGTACTGCTCGGATCGGGAAGTTCTTTATTCCCGTTGATTTTGTCGTCTTAGATATCCCCGAAGATGTGCACACCCCTATCATTTTAGGGAGACCATTTTTGTCCACCGCCCTGCGATAATAGACGTCGGGGGAAGACTTGACCTTCCAGGTAGGGGACGAGGAGCCGACTTTTCATCAGCCCAAGTTCGGAAGGGCTCCCATGCAAGCTCACCTTTCGCAATGTTTTTTTCTTCGTTGACCCTATTATTGACACTCCAGGTGGAAATATGGAGAATATTGTTGTTATTGCTAACCCTCCGCCTCATACCGAGAGCAAAAAGGAGGAAAAATCGTCGTTTTCCTTACCGCAGTGCTGAGATGAAGGCAAGAAAGGAGTTGTCAAAGGACGTGGTACGACCATTATCAATCGAATCGAGCAAAGGATGCCAAGGAAGATGATAGAGGGCGAGAACGAAGGCGATTGAACCTACATAGATTGGAACTACATTCCTCCTCCTCTTGCAAATAGAGATTCAAGCTCATGGAAGTCAAAGAGGACGGTCGGTATGTCGCTGAAGTGACGTCCTCCGGTCAAAAGCCCACGAAGGGGCTACCAAAGCTAATGGGAATTAAACGGGAAATGCCCGTGTAACAAATTGTAATAGATATTCGTTTGAATTTCTTTTGAATTTCTTTATTACGTTTTTAATTAGGACAATTAGTTTAGACAATTTTTAGCGTAAACTAAGACTATAGACTTTGTTTACGCATATTTGGTATTTTGGGATGTGTTTGGACGTGTTTTATGCGAGTTTGGGGAAATGTCACGCATTTCGAGGAAATAAAGACGGAAATCCAAGAGTCAACGAGAAGAAGCCCTCGATCGAGTACTTTTTGTACTCGATCGAATGGCGATTGGTCGATCGAGTCGGTGGTTACTCGATCGAGGAAGACCAAAAAGAAACAAGGCGATCGAGAGGGTTCGTATTCGATAGAAGAGAGGGACATCAAAAAGTCCTCGATCGAGTGATTAAAACCACTCGATCGAGTGAAATGAACAGGACGACGGAGTTTTCTTTCCTAAACTTTTATTTCCTAATTTTATTTCATTTCATCCCTAATTTCCGTCTAACTCCCCCTTAATTGCGATTCCCATTTCCCCCAAATCCCCAATTTTTGCCCAAAATCATCAAATCCACCACCTACATTCTACTACTAGCACTTAATTCTTCAATAGCCCCTTATATTCCCCTTCTTTTGTGCTCGTTTTTGCGGATTTTAAGAGGAATTAGGGTTTGCGGTTTTTCTCGATCAAAATCCGCCTTTGTTGCTTGTTATTTGAAGTTTAATTGCTTGTTGTAGGATAATCATCATCAAGTAAGTGTTTCTATCACACTCTTTGCATTTCCTCTTCATTTAATTCGAATTCCCTTGAGGTGATTGAATTAGGGTTCGAAAATTCCCTGCCTAGTCGAATTTATTCGATTAAATTTTGTTTATTTGCCCTTGATTAGCTTGTTGATGATGTTTTCACAATTCCTCACTGCTTCTACATGTTAAATTCGATTTTGCGCGATTTCCGCGACTAGGGTTCCTGTGAGTCGAAATGTGTCATTTGTCGACGGTTTTTGTTGCCTTGCTTGCTTAACTTCATCAATGCTTACCTATTCTGTTGTTAATTGCCGTTCCGTCCCATATCGCCTCTATATCGTGAATTTTTGGGAATCTCATGTTGTGAGTGATTATTTTCGATCTGTTAGGAGTCTTATGTGTTCCCCTATGTGGTTTTCATCTTTGTGTTTGTCTCCTCTAGCGTCACTACTTTGTCAATTTACCACCACTCACATGCTACCTTTCGAACTTAGTGAGGATTGTTGGATTTTGTATCTTTGGAAGTCGGTTTTCTTGGTCGATAGGGCTTTATATTTGTTGTCACATGTTGGTTGGCGGGTTGTTTTAACCACGGTTAGCAACATCATCCCTTATTCATGCCCTTTGACACTTTGCGGGATGGACGCGGTTCTTTGCCCTCTGCTAGTTCATCTTCCCCTTCTTCGAGCGAGCGGTGGTCTCCTGCTTTGCCACTAGCTCTTGCCTTGGTCACCACTGCAAGACTTCAGATTCTACTTGTCTCAAATGCCAAAGGGGGGATACGATCTGTACGCACCAGCTCGGTAGGAGCTCGGTCAAAGCTTCACCGGCCCACTACTCCTAGGCCCTTCTCTCGCTTTGGATTGCGGATTCAGCCCCGTTCCAATGACTGGTATCGCCACCGAGGCCACACCAGGAAGGCTAGCGATTAGCTATCACTTCCCCTTCGAGGTCATTTGCTACGGGGAGATCGCACTCACCTCACCGAAGATGCCCACGGTGCGTTTCACTTCAGAGGCTCACCGGAAACGGTTAGTCACCTTACTTCGTTGCCCTCTCTCCCCCACCCGTTTCCTTGCGCGAGCTGACCTAGAGACCTTAGGCATTTACGAGGAGGTCTGTAGTTTGTTAAGCGGACGGGTATGTCGTCCGATCACCATGCGGAGGCTACTATTCGTACCTCTGCTTACGAGTTTTTAGCTCCTACTCTTTTGACACCGAGCTCTTACCAGGCCGACCACTCCAGTTTTTGCATTCACTTTCGACTCCGCAACGAGTCGCATCATCGACCTTGGCCAAGTTTGGGCAGGTTTTGGGACTAGTTAGTGACGGTCCCGACCGCCCCCACCTCGAGAGCTCCTTGCCACTTTGGGTCGCTCTCTCACACCCCCTTCCAGGCACGGAAGGGCGCTCATATTCACTTACCGCGCCCGTTACTACTTGCGTCGCTAGGAGAGACCATTTTGGGGGCCCCGAGCCCAATAACGTGACCAACACCGAGCTAAGCGATTCTCGCGGGTACCTCAACATTGACTACGGTGCCGTTTGTTCTAAACATTGCCTATCGGTAGCTCGGCATTGAACGGAATTGGGACTCGGAGTCGAGACCGATCGTGATCGTCGGCGGGCTGGTGACTAGGATTGCCCGCCACCTTTACCCGATGAGCTGGACTCACCGCAGACCCGATCGAGATGGCTTACCTTGACCTGGAGGCCATGGCAACATTGACCTGGTTCCCAAAGGCGAAGGGGAGTGCGAGGACGTGGAAGATCTGTGGTTCCACGTCTGTTACCTTGCCGTGCTCTACCCTTCCCCCACTTTTACCGCTCTCATCTGCTACTGAGGGAGCGAGGCCACCTCCACCTACCTACCACCTTACCTTCACCCCTCCCTCTTCTTCTAAGAAGAGGAAGCGGGAGGCCGGAGCATCTTCTAGCACTCAGGCTCAGACTCAGGCCCAGGATGGACCGACCCCCATGCCTCAGCCTACACCCTCACACACTCAGACTCATACTCCACCTCCACTTGACCCTCCTTCTGGCTCAGACTCAGGCCCGGCGACCGACTCCAGAGGGGTGGCCGCATCCTTCCTTCTACCGATACCCGGAGGCGGACGGGTACCCTCCACTACCTTCGACTCGGAGTAGTCGAACCGGAGGAGACGAGGAGGTAGCACGAGAGTGCGATTCTGAGCAGCGAGCGGGCGGCACATCGATGCCGGAGAGGAGGAGAGTGACCCTCCGTTCGTACTCCGGTCCAGGAGGATCGGGATGGAGATGACCGAGTCTCCCCCTTGTTTGATCTGGTTTGGGAGACGGTTTTGTTAGTCGGAGACCCGAGAGCAGTGTTTGAGCCGACGACGAGTAGCTTGGTCTACTCACTTCCCCGGTTCAAGCCTGGTTTGGGGAAGTTCGTGTTTTGTATGTTCTCTCACTCTTTTTTATTTCGTCTCCTTTATTTTTATTTTTATTTTATTGGTTGTATATCCCCATCCCCATTTTTCTGGTGTATCTTTGGAGGACAACGAGGGCGTTGTCCGTTTTGGTTTGGGGAGGGTATTGCATCCTTTTGAGTCCAGATCTCGCATTTGTTTTGCATTCACGTTTAATTTTCAGTTTGCATTTGTTGTTTATTTTCAAAAATCAAAAAATCCATAAAAATTAGAAATTGTTAAAATTCAAAAAAAAATTTCACGTTTATTTTTGCATTTAGGTTGAGTCGGAACGGTAGATTCCCGTGATGAAATTGCACTTAACTTGTCAATTCACTTGAGCCTTGCACTTTATTGATGGTTTTTAGCTTTGTCATACGCATAGTCTACGAATTTCTGTTCAAATAATAGCTGACTGTTTAGACTTGACCTATAAATTGGCAAACTACTTAAAATTCGAGTTTTAGAGCCATCGGGTGCCATTCATGACCAGTTCATTAGGAATTTTGAGAGTAGTACTCCTCGCATAGCATGTTCGTCTCATTTGCACATTTATGACATTCAATTTCTCGTCAATGCACATATTCGGGCCCCGGTTGGTGTCACATGCGGGGAGGGTCTTGCAAATTCCCCTTTCTTTACATCTTTCACCCATTTAGCTCCACATTGACCAAAACTTGCCCTTTTGACCCATTAGCCACATTCCAAACTAAGCCTGCCTAGTCAAGCTAGTTAGTCTGTCCTTTTGTGGTATGTTTTCCGTTGCAGTTTGGTCCGTAATTCCCGTTTGGAGTTGGTGTTTGTATTAAAGAAGGAGGAAGTGAAAAAGAAAAAAAAAAGTATTGAAAAAAAAAAAGAAATGTGAAAGAAGAAAAAAAAAAGAAAAAGAAAAAAAAAAAGGGAAAAATGAAATATGATGAGATTCACGAAAAAAAGAAAGAAAAAGTTGTGAAAAAGTTGTACCCTCTTGTCAGAGTTGAGAAGATGTTTGAAGACGTACAATCGACAAGAGGGTTGGTTGTTCCAGTTAGTTGTCTCAGACGGTGTTTAAAAAAAGGGAACTTTGTGACCGTCTAGCTCCTCCACTCTTATTCTACATTTTTTGAGGAGATTGTGCTTCCAGTCTAGTGAGTTTTGTGCCAAGTGAAGGGCACCTGTGTTTAGTCTTTCAGACAGTTGAGATTCGGATGGTTTATCATGGTCCTGTTAGGAACTAGCTTGACGCTTTTATCTCCACATTTCCATAACTTGTTTTGCCTTTTCTCACCCGAACCTCACTATTCCCATATTACTTGCAAACCCTACCATTTTGTGACGGACATTATTGGTTGGAGTGTGTGCATTAGTACTTGAATTGTCTTTCATTTTTGTTGCATGCATGCTATGTAGGTCATGATTAGGCGTGTAGTGTCTTTTCTTCTCTCTTTTACATATAACATTTGCCCTTTGCTTCATGAGAGAAGAGTGACCACGTGAGAGTCCGATTTTGTTGGTCTTGCAAGGTCGATAGGTCGCCTTTATTTCGAACGCTTATAATTCGTTTGCGTATTGATCGCCTAGCTTTAATTTGATTTATGTTTTTGTATTAAAGTGGTTCAAGTAGACAAGTTAAGCTAGCTCTGAGTTATCATTTCCGTTCCATTAGTTTAGTTTTGAGTTTACTCGAGGGCGATTAAAGGTTTGGTTTGGGGAGATTTGATACGTGCCTAATGTATAGTCTTTTGGCCTATTTCAAAGACGTATTTCTATGCATTTATATACTGTTTTTATAGTATTTTGCCCCGAATTGGCTACTTTGGTGTATTTTGTCCTTTTTGGTAGGGATAATCGCGGAAGTAGCGGAACCATGCTCCATTTCGTCCTTTTTGCATGCATTTAGAGGAGACGGGATTGTCCCGGAGTGAGATGTTACACTTAGAAGTGTCGTTGCACGACATTCGAAGCATTTGGGTGAAGACGTGAGCTGAATTGAAGAACCAAGTGGTCTATCGAGCTGTTTGGAGGTCGATCGAGTGGTTCAAGGCTTTCGAGGCTCGATCGAGAGGTTCCTTCCTCGATCGAGTTATCTGAACATGACTAAGTCCTCGATCGAGTTGGTTGTTGGTCGATCGAGGGACTTCTGCTGAGACATTGGTCGATCGAGTGGTTTAATCCACTCGATCGAGAGGATTTCGACATTGTGGGCTTAATCAGTCCGTGTTTTATTATGTCCGCATAAACACTTAGGGATTTTTGGCTATTTAACCTATGTTTTACTAGGTTATTAGGCATTCATTCTTACTATTCTCTTTACTATCTCTTTTACGATTTTCACATTAGAACTACTCGTTACCTTCCTACGTTACTCTTTTCTTCTCTTTTGTTGCTTGCATTTGAGATTATTTCACTCGGACTCGGTTGTTCTTTACGCCGGAATCGCTTAGATTGTAATCTCCTTCTTCTCTTAATAATAATTAATCTTCTTGTTGTTTTAATTCTTGTTTATGTTAGCAATCTTCCTTGCCCTAATTTCTATCGTTGAGTTTTATTATCATTTCATTATGTTATCTCTTTGAAATTTACATCTTTGTTAGTTTAACAATAGACATGAGTAGCTAATCTCCCTTCATGTTGGGATTAGGGGATCTGCGGTAGAATAATGACGACGTAGTGAATGAATTAGACGAATTGACATAAGAGACTCTGTCACTATAGCAATATAACTGTAATTCTCGACCTAGTTGAGTGCACGCTTCTAGGTCACCCATTAATCTGGCTACAATTAATCCTGGATCGAAAGATTGGACTAAATAGGCCTGCTATAAACAGTAGACTACCCTAATGAGGACGAAAGTTAAGTTAGTGGTATTTTAGGGTGGGAAGTGGACCGAAAGGACCTTCTAATATCCGTCTCGCATTAGTTCGTCTCGAGTCATTTGCTTTCGCTAAGTTGTTGTACTACCGTAGTGAACCGAATTCACATGTCTCCCTTTTATTGATAGTTTAATTCGCTTCTTGCTTTACTGCTCTTGCCTTATTTCTCTTCTTTCAACTCCGTAGTTAGAACCAAAAATTTAATCAAACCCAATTGTTACCATAGGATTAGAAATAGATAGCAATAGTTGCATTACCTCCCTGAGGATTCGATACTGATCGCCTCTACTACATTTTTAGTTGAGACCGTTAGGTTTTATTTTTGAGTGTACGCGACAGGACGTGTCAAATATCGATAGTTCCTAAACTTAACCCTAGGATCCCAATCCTCTTAGGTTCACAAGCCTTTAAGTTCTCATACAAACCATTCTTTTAGGTTCGTACACCTGGTTCACACACCTAGCTTCTTTTAGGTTCCCAAACTCCCTAGAGTTCATACACTTCTACCCTTAGGATCATATTCCTTTAGAATCACCTTATACCTTTTAGGATCATATTCATTTAGAATCACCTTTTCCTTTTAGGATCATATTCCTTTAAGATCATCACCTTCCTTAGAGTTCCTACACCTAAACCTTAGTTACCCTTAGGTTGAACTCATGTTTGGCCTCCTTCCCGTCGATGCTTTCCTTTAGGGCCCCATACCCTAGCACAATCTTTATATATCTTTTAGGTCTTAACCTTAGCTCCCATGCTTAACCCTTAGCTCCTACGCTCAACCTTAGCTCCTATGCACCTCCGGAAGCATCTCGAGAAAGAAGCCTCAGGTATGGTCTCTTCTTATGGCTGGCGAGCCTCCTTACGTAGTCTAATGGACTTTAAACGACCCTCCCCGATAGTCGACAGACTCTAAAATGTTCCCGACGAGAGGTCCTTGGCTCGGACCCTGAGCCGCCTCGCAATCGCCATAGTCGTCGAGGTTGTAATCTTCGATTGACTGATGGCTATACTTTGACTTTCGCCTTGTCCAAGCCTCGGTCAAAGTGGGGGCTCTGTCAGACACCTCGTTCTCGCACCTCCGCAAACCACCCGGTGATGATTGGGCCGCATGTTTGATTCGCGGAACGATTTGTGACAATTCGTAAGTTTATCGTCAAGTGATTGCTCAAATATTAATGTCGACCTCTTAGTTGTCATCTGCGGGGTCCTGGGATACGGTCGTTTTGGCGATAATTAGAGTACATTGAGTCCGGTCAAAAACCGTCTCCATTTTCTCGATAATTGTTAAATCCCGAGTCGAATGTTGGAATGTTCGGATATTTCTATTCCGTATTTCGCAAATTTTATCTTTTGGCAAATAATATTCCGTAATATTCACAAGATAATCGGATTATTTCCGTCCTACCATAACTCAAACGCGGAAATCTTTCTTTAGCGGAGGAAACCTCACGGGAATAGACGCAGCAGTCCGCGCCTTCCAAGGGACGCAGTGGCCGCGCCTCTTCCCGTGCCCTTCTTTGCATGATTTACGTATCTTTTTATATCTTTCCGAGATTCACTTCCAAAGAGTCTCTGAAACCCTATTCCTCCGTGTGATTAGTATAAATAGGAGCTTTCGTTCCTCATATTTCTCACGCGAGTGTCCGCCCTTCTCTTCTCCCTTTGCATTCTAGACTTAGTTCTTACTAATTGGCGCCTACGTGCTTGGACTTCCGACCACGTAAGCTCGGATCCTTCCAGGTACCAGCCTCTCCGTTGCATGACCGACCAATTTGACCAACTACACTAAATCAATCTTAATCAATCAATCGTTTTCCTCTTACGAGGGCACTCTTTCATTGCATTCGCGTCGAGCATTCACTAGTCGATACTTAGTTCATCTCGTTCCGTCAACATGTAAGTCTGAGGGTGTATAATCCTTATTTATTTATTGTATTTTACTTTATCGTATCATCATTGTAAGGTTTATGTCGAAAACACCGTTAAAATCGATTTCTAAAACCCTTTGTTAAAACTTTTATGCAGATTTCTGGATTTAAGACAGACGTCGAGAAAAGACGCAAAAGCTCGCTGCCTCTTGAAGGAGCGCAGTTCCGCCGCCTCTTTTCGTGAGGCTGCCGCAGATTCTGCTTCTTTCTTCTTCCTCGCCCCTCTCGCAATTCGTTTTGTTATTTGTTCGTCCGTTAATTCTTTGATATAATCGCCATTGATAATTCTCTTTATTTATTGTATCATATAATTCATCATCATTAACTTGTTTTAATTCATAAATCCGACTTAAATCCTAAATAATCCATATTTACGGGTTTTCGTCATTAAATTCAAACCCGGATTTCAGAGATTCAATTTGTTCATATTGGGTTTCTGGGATTCGTCTTTGATATAGTTTTCATCTGTTTATTCACATGTTTGTTGTATATTCGTTGCATATTCATCATATCTAACCTAGTTAATTGATTTCGATAGAGGATTCATTCATTAACATCGTCCCTTCATGTAATTAATCCGTTTAATTCCGTCTCATTTATATTTTACTGCTTTTATGACCCCTTCACATGTTAATAAATCCATTAATCACTTTTATCCGAGTAATATCATCAATCGATCCATTAAAATTAACAATTAACATTAACAATTTGCGATTCGGCCGGCCAGAACTCACCCGGGAATGAGGCGTAGCAACTGCTGCGCCTCTTCCGCAGGGCGATCTCTCGCTTTGCGCGCTGTTCGGATGAGTTCGTCCCTCGAACTCCGTTTTCGCCTTGACTTAGTTTAATTAGTCTACGTATTAACTAACTATTAATCGTATATCACGCTAATTCCTGCGTCAGTAATTTATTTGATTCTTTTATTTCTTCCTTTTATTCCTTTTTCTCAAATTATCCGTTTTAAGGGTGTTTTTGACATAAATCGCCTATTCCATTGTAATCATTGTAATTTTTCATTATTGCAATTCATAGTTTATTGTATTTCTTCTATTGTCAGATATGCTTTCACATGTAATTGAGCATTAAATTCCTACTTCGACCCCAATTGTATGCTAATTACGTGTCAACCGACTTAGTCTAATTCTCACATGCTAGGATTAAAACTTGGATGTTGCATTGCATGCATATAGCCGACGATATATCGAGTATAGACAACTTCCCTAATCATTAGTAGAGGCCGCTATCGAGGCGGGCGGGATTAGGTGTTCGATCAAAAGAGCTTCCTAATACGCACCCTCACCCCTTACTCCAGATCTCCGTGAGCACCCGTGTTCATTGCATCCACGAGAGTCATTCTAGACATAGAATGCTAAGGGTAACGATTGCTTAGTGTTCATGTCACTACTTTGTGTCTTGACATGACACGAGGTATTCAACGGTTCCAATTTCCCATAAAAATTGGTGGCGACTCCATACAAAAATGCAAACGCTTGTTTTCGCTTCTCACCAGCAAGGCGGTTCCGTCCACAATTACACACTTCAATTTCAACTCGCTCGTTCGGGAAGGTCGCACGACCGCTTTTTTCCTGTTTTTCAATCACGCGTCGAGCTCATTTCGAGAATCAACCTGCTCGATTTGACCTCAAATAACGAGATTTAACACATTTTTCACGATAATCCGAAGCTTTTGCGAATGTCTTGGTTTGGGCACACTAAGCACTCCCAAATGTCTTCCGTTGGTGCTCAAACTTTTCGTGGCCGCTATTCGACCCGAGGAAATTTCTATGTGATTTCCAGAGAATTTTGTTCCGGAATCCCAAAAACCGTGTATTATACACTTAAATTTATTGCTCGAAGGTCGTGATCGACCCGTTTCTTTTTTATCCATGTTTTTCAATCACGTGTCCGAGCTCATATCAGGAATCAACCTTTTCGATTTCAGGAATCAACATGTTCGATTTCAGGAATCAACCCGTTCGATTTCAACCTCAAATAACGAGCTTTAACACATTTTTCACGATAATCCGAAGTTTCGCGAACGCTGGTTTCAGGTGGCACACCGCACCCCAAATGGCTTCCGTTTTTCCAAGCTTTGTGTGGCCGCTTTATTTGGCCCGATGAACTTTCTATGTGATATCCGGAAAATTTTGTTCCGGACAGAATCCTAATCTAAAAACCGTGTATTATACACTTCAATTTTCGGCCGCTCGAAGCTCGATCGGACCCTGTATCTTTTTCTCCCTGTTTTTCAATCACGCGTCCGAGCTTATTTGTGAATCAACCTGTTCGATTTCAGCCTCAAATAACGAGCTTTAACACATTTTTCACGATAATCCGAATGAATCTTTGTTTGTGGCACAAGGCATCCCAAATGTCTTCCGCTGGTGCTCAAACTTTACGTGGCCGCTTTATCTCGATTCGAGGAACTTTCTATTTGATTTCTGAGAATTTTGTTCGGGACCCGAATCCCGAAAAACCGTATATTATACACTTCAATTCACCTGTTCGGGCTAAGCTCGCATCGGCCCTGTTTCTTTTTTCTCCTTTTTTAATCGCGTCCGAGCTCATTTCAGGAATCAACCTGTTCGATTTCAGAATCAACCTCTTCGATTTCAGAATCAAACTTTGTTCGATTTCAAATTTCAAATAACGAGCTTTAACACATTTTTCACGATAATCCGAGTTTTTGAATCTTTGGTTTGTCAGGTACATCGACACCCCCAAATGTCTAGCATTGGTACTCAACTTTGCGTTGCCGCTTTATCCACCCGAGGAGCTTTCCATGTGATTTCGGAGAATTTTGTTTCGTGACCTTTAATCCCGAAAACCGTATCATACACTTCAATTTCGCTCAAGGTCGTCAGGACCTGTTTGTTTTTCTCCCTGTTTTATAATCACGCGTCCGAGCTCATTTCAGGAATCAACCAGTTCGATTTCAGACATCAACCTGTTCGATTTCAGCCTCAAATAACGAGATTAAACACATTTTTCACGCTAATCCGAATTTTGAATCGGTTTGGTTTGGGCACACCGCACCAAATGTCTTCCGTTGGTGCTCAAACTTTGCGTGGCCGCTTTATCTCACCCGAGGAACTTTCTATGTGATTTTCGGAGAATTTTAATCCGGGACCAGGAATCCCGGAAAAACCGTGTATTATACACTTCAATTTTCACCGCTCGGAAGTTCGCACGGACCGTGTTTTTTTCTCTCTGTTTTTCAAGCATGCGTCCGAGCGCATTTCAGGAATCAACGATTCGATCTCGTAAATCAACCTGTTCGATTTCAAACCTCAAATAACGAGCTTTAACACATTTTTCACGATAATCCGAGTTTGCGAATCTTTGGTTTGTCAGGCACACCTAAGCACCCCCAAATGTCTTCCGTTGGTGCTCAAACTTTGCGTACCGCTTTATCTGACCCGAGAAACTTTTATGTGATTTCCGGAGAAATTTTTTTCAGACAGGATCTCAAACCGTATTATACACTTCAATTTCAATTGCTCGGAAGGTCTTAGGACCCTCGCTTTTTCTCCCGTTTTTCAATCACGCGTCCGAGCTCATTTCAGGAATCAACCTCTTCGATTTCAGCCTCAAATAACGCGCTTTAACACATTTTTAACGATAATCCGAATTTCGTGCGAATGTCGGTTTTGGGCACACCAAGATTTACCAAATGTCTTCCGCTTTATCCGACCCGAGCAACTTTCTATATGATTTCCGAAGAATTTTGTTCCGGGTCCCGAATCCCAAAACGTGTATTATACAATTCAATTTGAACTCATTTCAGAATCAACCATTCGATTCGTGAATCAACTGCTCGATTTCAAACCTCAAATAACGAGCTTTAACACATTTTTCACGCTAATCCGAATTTCGCGAATCTGGTTTGTGGCACACCGCACCACCAAATGTCTTCCGTTTTTCTCAAGCTTTGCGTGGCCGCTTTATCTCGACCCGAGGAACTTTCTATGTGATTTCGAGAATTTTGTTTCGGACCAAACGAAAAACCGTGTATGATACACTTCAATTTCAGCCGCTCAAAGGTCGATCGACCCTGTTTCTTTTTCTCCTGTTTTTCAATCACGCGTCCGAGCTCATTTCAGGAATCAACCTGTTCGATTGACCTCAAATAACGAGCTTTAACACATTTTTCACGATAATCCGAAGTTTTGCGAGTTCGTTTGTGGCACACCGCACCCCAAATGTCTTCCATTAGTACTCAAACTTTGCGTGGCCGCTTTATATGACCCGAGGAACTTTCTATGTGATTTCCGAGAATTTTGTTCGGGACCGAATCCTCAAAAACCGTGTATTATACACTTCAATTTCAAACCTGTTCGGAAGGTTGACGGGACCCGTTTCTTTTCTCTCCCGTTTTTCAATCACGCGTCCTGAGATTATTTCAGAATCAACCCGTTCGATTTCAGCAATCAACCTGCTCGATTTCAGCCTCAAATAACGAGCTTTAACACATTTTTCACGATAATCCGAGTTTCGGCGAATCTTGGTTTGTGGCACACCGGCACCCCCAAATGTCTTCCGTTGGTACTCAAACTTTTGCGTGACCGCTTATCGACCCGAGGAACTTTGTATTTGATTTGAGAATTTTGTTCCGGGACCTTAATCGTTAAAAACCGTATTATACACTTCAACCAAATTAGTTCGGAAGCTCGTCATAGGACCGTTTCTTTTTCTCCTGTTTTTCAATCACGCGTCCGAGCTCATTTGTGAATCAACTGTTCGATTTCAGCCTCAAATAACGAGCTTTAACACATTTTTCACGATAATCCGAGTTTCGCGAATCTTTAGGTACACCGGCATCCCAAATGTCTTCCATTGGTGCTCAAACTTTGCGTGGCCGCTTTATCTGACCCGAGAAACTTTATATGTGATTTCCGGAGAATTTTAACTGGGACCTCGAATCGTTAAAAACCGTGTATTATACACTTCAATTTAGTAGTTCGGAAGGTAAACTGCACTGTTTCTTTTTCTCCTGTTTTTCAATCACGCGTCCGAGCTCATTTCAGGAATCAACTGTTCGATTTCAGTAATCAACCTGTTCGATTTCAGGAATCAACCTATTCGATTTCGGCCTCAAATAACGAGCTTTAACACATTTTTCACGATAATCCGAAGTTTTCGGCGAATCTTTGGTTTGTGTCACATCGACACCCCCAAATGTCTTCCATTGGTACTCAACTTTGCGTTGCCGCTTATCTCACCCGAGAGCTTTCCATGTGATTTCGGAGAATTTTGTTTCGTGACCCGGAATCCCTAAAAACCGTATCATACACTTCAATTTCAGTTTCAAGGTAAATCAGGACCCTGTTTGTTTTTCTCCTGTTTTATAATCACGCGTCCGAGCTCATTTTCAGGAATCAACGATTCGATTTGAGACATCAACTGTTCGATTTGACCTCAAATAACGAGATTAAACACATTTTCACGCTTAATCCAATTTAGCGAATCTTTGGTTTGTGGCACACCGCACCCCAAATGTCTTCCGTTGGTGCTCAAACTTTGCGTGGCCGCTTTATCTGACCCGAGGAACTTTCTATGTGATTTCCGAGAATTTTAATCAGGGACCCTAATCCCAGAAAAAAACCGTGTATTATACACTTCAATTTTGACCCGTTTAGGAAGTTCGCACCGGACCGTGTTTTTTTTCTCCCTGTTTTTCAAGCATGCGTCCGAGCGCATTTCAGGAATCAACCAGTTCGATCTCAGAAATCAACCTGTTCGATTTCAGCCTCAAATAACGAGCTTTAACACATTTTTCACGATAATCCGAGTTTCGGCGAATGCTGGTTTCTGGCACACCGCACCCCCAAATGTCTTCCGTTGGTGCTCAAACTTTGCGTGGCCGCTTTATCACCGAGAAACTTTTTATGTGATTTCGGAGAAATTTTTTCAGACTTTAATCCGAAAAACCGTGTATTATACACTTCAATTTGGTAGTTCGGAAGGTCTTACTGGGACATTTCTTTTTCTCCCGTTTTTCAATCACGCGTCCGAGCTCATTTCAGGAATCAACCTCTTCGATTTCAGCCTCAAATAACGCGCTTTAACACATTTTTAACGATAATCCGAATTTGGCGAATCTTGGTTTGGGCACACCAAGACGACCAAATGTCTTCCGCTTTATCGACCGAGCAACTTTCTATATGATTTCCGAAGAATTTTGTTCGGGTCCCGGAATCGAAAAACCGTGTATTATACAATTCAATTTGAACTCATTTCAGAATCAACCGATTCGATTTCAGAATCAACCTGTTTCGATTTGACCTCAAATAACGAGCTTTAACACATTTTTCACGCTAATCCGAATTTCGGCGAATGCTGGTTTGTGGCACACCGCCACCCCCAAATGTCTTCCGTTTGTTCTCAAGCTTTGCGTGGCCGCTTTATCGAATTCGAGGAACTTTCTATGTGATTTCGGAGAATTTTGTTTCGGGACCGAAATCCCGAAACCGTGTATGATACACTTCAATTTCACCGTTCAAAGGTCGATCGACCCCTGTTTTTTTCTCCTCGTTTTTTCAATCACGCGTCCGAGCTCATTTCAGAATCAACCTGTTCGATTTCAGCCTCAAATAACGAGCTTTAACACATTTTCACGATAATCCGGAGTTTTGTGAGTTCAGTTTGTCAGGCACACCGCACCCCAAATGTCTTCCATTAGTACTCAAACTTTGCGTGGCCGCTTTATATGACCCGAGGAACTTTCTATGTGATTTCGGAGAATTTGTTCAGGGACCGAATCCCGAAAAACCGTGTATTATACACTTCAATTTCAGTTGTTCGGAAGGTTGTACCGACCTGTTTCTTTTTCTCCCGTTTTTCAATCACGCGTCCGAGCTCATTTCAGGAATCAACCCGTTCGATTTCAAGAATCAACCTGTTCGATTTCAGCTCAAATAACGAGCTTTAACACATTTTTCACGATAATCCGAGTTTGGCGAATCTTTGGTTTGTGGCACACCGGCACCTCCAAATGTCTTCCATTGGTACTCAAACTTTGCGTGACCGCTTTATCTGACCCGAGGAACTTTGTATTTGATTTCTGGAGAATTTTGTTCGGGACCGGAATCGTTAAAAACCGTGTATTATACACTTCAATTTCAGCCGTTCGGAAGCTCGTAACTGGGACCCTCGTTTTTTCTCCTGTTTTTCAATCACGCGTCCGAGCTCATTTCAGGAATCAACCTTTCGATTTCAGCCTCAAATAACGAGCTTTAACACATTTTTCACGATAATCCGAAGTTTTGCGAATGTTGTTTTAGGCACACAAGCATCCCAAATGTCTTCATTTGGTGCTCAAACTTTGCGTGGCCGCTTTATCTGACCCGAGAAACTTTATATGTGATTTCCGGAGAATTTTAACTGGGACCTCGAATCGTTAAAAACCGTGTATTATACACTTCAATTCACCTGCTCGGAAGGTCGCACTCGCATTTCTGTTTCTTTTTCTCCTCGTTTTTCAATCACGCGTCCGAGCTCATTTCAGAATCAACCTGTTCGATTTCAAGAATCAACCTGTTCGATTTCAGAATCAACCTGTTCGATTTCAACCTCAAATAACGTGCTTTAACACATTTTTCACGATAATCCGAAGTTTGCGAATCTTTGGTTTTCAGGGCACATCGACACCCCCAAATGTCTTCCATTGGTACTCAACTTTGCGTTGCCGCTTTATCTGACCCGAGGAGCTTTCCATGTGATTTCCGGAGAATTTTGTTTCGTGACCCCGGAATCCCTAAAAACCGTGTATCATACACTTCAATTTCACCGCTCAAGGTCGATCTGGGACTGTTTGTTTTTCTCCTGTTTTATAATCACGCAACCGAAGCTCATTTCAGAATCAACCATTCGATTTCAGACATCAACTGTTTCGATTTCAGCCTCAAATAACGAGATTAAACACATTTTTCACGCTAATCCGAATTTGGCGAATGGTTTTCAGGGCACACCGGCACCCAAATGTCTTCCGTTGGTGCTCAAACTTTGCGTGGCCGCTTTATCTGACCCGAGGAACTTTCTATGTGATTTCCGAGAATTTAATCTGGGACTTTAATCCGAAAAACCGTGTATTATACACTTCAATTTCACCGCTCGGAAGTTAAACCGGACCGTGTTTCTTTTTCTCCCTGTTTTTCAAGCATGCGTCCGAGCGCATTTCAGAATCAACCGTTCGATCTCGTAAATCAACTGCTCGATTTGACCTCAAATAACGAGCTTTAACACATTTTTCACGATAATCCGAGTTTCGGCGAATCTTTGGTTTTCAGGCACACCTAAGCACCCCCAAATGTCTTCCGTTGGTGCTCAAACTTTGCGTGGCCGCTTTATCTCGACCCGAGAAACTTTTTATGTGATTTCGGAGAAATTTTTTCAGGACCCTAATCCCGAAAAACCGTATTATACACTTCAATTTCAAACTGCTCGGAAGGTCTTAAGGACCTGCTTTTTCTCCCGTTTTCAATCACGCGTCCGAGCTCATTTCAGAATCAACCTCTTCGATTTCAGCCTCAAATAACGCGCTTTAACACATTTTTAACGATAATCCAATTTCGCGAATCGGTTTGGGCACACCGCACATCACCAAATGTCTTCCGCTTTATCCACCCGAGCAACTTTCTATATGATTTCGAAGAATTTTGTTCCGGTCCCCTGAACTCGAAAAACCGTGTATTATACAATTCAATTTGAACTCATTTCAGAATCAACCAGATTCGATTTCAGAATCAACCTTTTCGATTTCAAACCTCAAATAACGAGCTTTAACACATTTTTCACGCTAATCCGAATTTCGCCGAATGCTGGTTTGTGGCACACCGGCACCCCCAAATGTCTTCCGTTTTTTCTCAAGCTTTGCGTACGCTTTATCTCGACCCGAGGAACTTTCTATGTGATTTTGGAGAATTTTGTTTGGGACCCGAAATCCCAAAAAACCGTATGATACACTTCAATTTCACCGCTCAAAGGTCGACTTGGACCCCGTTTCTTTTTCTCCTGTTTTTCAATCACGCGTCCGAGCTCATTTCAGAATCAACCTGTTCGATTTCAGCCTCAAATAACGAGCTTTAACACATTTTTCACGATAATCCGAGTTTCAATGAAGTTCGTTTTCAGGTACACCGCACCCCAAATGTCTTCCATTAGTACTCAAACTTTGCGTGGCCGCTTTATATGACCCGAGGAACTTTCTATGTGATTTTCGGAGAATTTTGTTCCGGAACCCTGGAATCCCGAAAAACCGTGTATTATACACTTCAATTTCACCGCTCGGAAGGTCAGGACCTGTTTCTTTTTCTCCCGTTTTTCAATCACGCGTCCGAGCTCATTTCAGGAATCAACCTGTTCGATTTCAGAATCAACCTGTTCGATTTCAGCCTCAAATAACGAGCTTTAACACATTTTTCACGATAATCCGAAGTTTTGCGAATGCTTTGGTTTGTGGCACACCGCACCTCCAAATGTCTTCCATTGGTACTCAAACTTTGCGTGACCGCTTTATCTGACCCGAGGAACTTTGTATTTGATTTCTGGAGAATTTTGTTCGGGACTTTGAATCGTTAAAAACCGTGTATTATACACTTCAATTTCACTGCTCGGAAGCTCACCGACCCTGTTTCTTTTTCTCGCTGTTTTTCAATCACGCGTCCGAGCTCATTTCAGGAATCAACCTATTCGATTTCAGCCTCAAATAACGAGCTTTAACACATTTTTCACGATAATCCGAGTTTCGGCGAATGCTGTTTTGTGGCACACCGGCATCCCAAATGTCTTCCGCTGGTGCTCAAACTTTGCGTGGCCGCTTTATCTGACCCGAGAAACTTTATATGTGATTTCGGAGAATTTTAACTGGGACCCGGAATCGTTAAAAACCGTATTATACACTTCATTTCAAATCAGTCGGGAAGGTCGTCGCACTCGCTTCTTTTTCTCCTCGTTTTTCAATCACGCGTCCGAGCTCATTTCAGGAATCAACTGTTCGATTTTTAATCAACCTGTTCGATTTCAGGAATCAACTGCTCGATTTCCTCAAATAACGAGCTTTAACACATTTTTCACGATAATCCGAAGTTTCTGCGAATCTTTGGTTTGGGCACATCGACACCCCCAAATGTCTTCCATTGGTACTCAACTTTGCGTTGCCGCTTTATCTGACCCGAGGAGCTTTCCATGTGATTTCCGGAGAATTTTGTTTCGTGACTTTAATCCCTAAAAACCGTATCATACACTTCAATTTCACCCGTTCAAGGTCGCAGGACCTGTTTGTTTTTCTCCCTGTTTTATAATCACGCAAACCGAAGCTCATTTCAGAATCAACCAGATTCGATTTCAGACATCAACTGTTCGATTTCAGCCTCAAATAACGAGATTAAACACATTTTTCACGCTAATCCGAATTTGGCGAATCTTTGGTTTGTGGCACACCGCACCCCAAATGTCTTCCGTTGGTGCTCAAACTTTGCGTGGCCGCTTTATCTGACCCGAGGAACTTTCTATGTGATTTCCGGAGAATTTTAATCCGGGACCCCAGAATCCCGAAAAACCGTGTATTATACACTTCAATTTCGTTGTTCGGAAGTTTAAACGGACCGTGTTTCTTTTTCTCCTGTTTTTCAAGCATGCGTCCGAGCGCATTTCAGAATCAACCATTCGATCTCGTAAATCAACTGTTTCGATTTCAAAGCCTCAAATAACGAGCTTTAACACATTTTTCACGATAATCCGAAGTTTCGCGAATCTTTGGCTCAGGGCACACCGCACCCCCAAATGTCTTCCGTTGGTGCTCAAACTTTGCGTGGCCGCTTTATCTGACCCGAGAAACTTTTTATGTGATTTCCGAGAAATTTTTTCAGACCGGAATCCCGAAAAACCGTGTATTATACACTTCAATTTCACCGTTGGAAGGTCTTACTGGACCTGTTTCTTTTTCTCCCGTTTTTCAATCACGCGTCCGAGCTCATTTCAGGAATCAACCTCTTCGATTTCAGCCTCAAATAACGCGCTTTAACACATTTTTAACGATAATCCAATTTCGCGAATCTTGGTTTCAGGTACACCGGCACCACCAAATGTCTTCCGCTTTATCTCGACCCGAGCAACTTTCTATATGATTTCGAAGAATTTTGTTCCGGTCCCCGAATCTCAAAACCGTGTATTATACAATTCAATTTCAACTCATTTCAGAATCAACCGATTCGATTTCAGAATCAACCCGCTCGAAACCTCAAATAACGAGCTTTAACACATTTTTCACGCTAATCCAATTTCGCGAATGCTTTGGTTTGTGGCACACCGGGCACCACCAAATGTCTTCCGTTTTTTCTCAAGCTTTGCGTACGCTTATCTCGACCCGAGGCACTTTCTATGTGATTTTCGGAGAATTTTGTTTCGGGACCCGAAAAACCCGTGTATTATACACTTCAATTTCAGCCGTTCAAAGGTCGACTTTGGACCTGTTTCTTTTTCTCCTGTTTTTCAATCACGCGTCCGAGCTCATTTCGTGAATCAACTGTTCGATTTGACCTCAAATAACGAGCTTTAACACATTTTTCACGATAATCCGAGTTTTGCCAGTTCGGTTTTGGCACACCGCAACCCCAAATGTCTTCCATTAGTACTCAAACTTTGCGTGGCCGCTTTATATGACCCGAGGAACTTTCTATGTGATTTAGGAGAATTTTGTTAGGGACCCGAATCCCGAAAAACCGTGTATTATACACTTCAATTTCAGCCGTTCGGAAGGTTGTACCGGACCCTGTTTCTTTTTCTCCCCGTTTTTCAATCACGCGTCCGAGCTCATTTCAGGAATCAACGCGTTCGATTTCAGCAATCAACCTGTTCGATTTCAGCCTCAAATAACGAGCTTTAACACATTTTTCACGATAATCCGAAGTTTGGCGAATCTTGGTTTGTGGCACACCGCACCTCCAAATGTCTTCCATTGGTACTCAAACTTTGCGTGACCGCTTTATCTGACCCGAGGAACTTTGTATTTGATTTCTGGAGAATTTTGTTCGGGACTTTAATCGTTAAAAACCGTATTATACACTTCAATTTCACCGCTCGGAAGCTCGTACCGGACCCTGTTTCTTTTTCTCCCTGTTTTTCAATCACGCGTCCGAGCTCATTTCAGGAATCAACCTATTCGATTTCAGCCTCAAATAACGAGCTTTAACACATTTTTCATGATAATCCGAGTTTTTAATGAATCGTTTTGTGGCACACCTAAGCATCCCAAATGTCTTCCGCTGGTGCTCAAACTTTGCGTGGCCGCTTTATCTCGACCGAGAAACTTTATATGTGATTTCCGGAGAATTTTAATGGGACCTCGGAATCGTTAAAAACCGTATTATACACTTCAATTTCACTGTTCGGAAGGTCGCACGCACTGTTTCTTTTTCTCCTATTTTTCAATCACGCGTCCGAGCTCATTTCAGGAATCAACTTTGTTCGATTTCAGAATCAACCCTGTTCGATTTCGATTTGAATCAACTGCTCGATTTCAAATTTCAAATAACGAGCTTTAACACATTTTTCACGATAATCCGAGTTTCGGCGAATCTTGGTTTGTGGCACACCGGCACCCCCAAATGTCTTCCATTGGTACTCAAACTTTGCGTTGCCGCTTTATCTCGACCGAGGAGCTTTCCATGTGATTTTAGGAGAATTTTGTTTCGTGACCCGGAATCCCTAAAAACCGTGTATCATACACTTCAATTTGGCCTGTTCAAGGTCGACAGGACCCTGTTTGTTTTTCTCCTGTTTTATAATCACGCGTCCGAGCTCATTTCAGAATCAACCATTCGATTTGAGACATCAACTGTTCGATTTCAGCCTCAAATAACGAGATTAAACACATTTTTCACGCTAATCCGAATTTCGCGAATCTTTGGTTTGGCACACCGCACCCCAAATGTCTTCCGTTGGTGCTCAAACTTTGCGTGGCCGCTTTATCTGACCCGAGGAACTTTCTATGTGATTTCGGAGAATTTTAATCCGGACCGGAATCCCAAAACCGTATTATACACTTCAACAAATACCGTTCGGAAGTTTAAACGGACCGTGTTTCTTTTTCTCCTCCTGTTTTTCAAGCATGCGTCCGAGCGCATTTCAGAATCAACAGATTCGATCTCGAAATCAACCTGTTCGATTTGGCCTCAAATAACGAGCTTTAACACATTTTTCACGATAATCCGAAGTTTGGCGAATCTTTGGTTTGTGGCACACCGGCACCCCCAAATGTCTTCCGTTGGTGCTCAAACTTTGCGTGGCCGCTTTATCGACCCGAGAAACTTTTATGTGATTTCCGGAGAAATTTTTTCAGACCCTTTAATCCCGAAAAACCGTGTATTATACACTTCAATTTCAGCGTTCGGAAGGTCTTACCGGACCTGTTTTTTTTCTCCCGTTTTTCAATCACGCGTCCGAGCTCATTTCAGGAATCAACCTCTTCGATTTCAGACCTCAAATAACGCGCTTTAACACATTTTTAACGATAATCCGAATTTCGGCCGAATCTTTGGTTTCAGGTACACCAAGCACCACCAAATGTCTTCCGCTTTATCCGACCCGAGCAACTTTCTATATGATTTCCGAAGAATTTTGTTCCGGGTCCCCGGAATCCCGAAAAACCGTGTATTATACAATTCAATTTCAACTCATTTCAGAATCAACCGATTCGATTTGTGAATCAACTGTTCGATTTCAAATTTCAAATAACGAGCTTTAACACATTTTTCACGCTTAATCCGAATTTCGCGAATCTTTGGTTTGTGGCACACCGCACCACCAAATGTCTTCCGTTTTTTCTCAAGCTTTGCGTGGCCGCTTTATCTGACCCGAGGAACTTTCTATGTGATTTTCGGAGAATTTTGTTTCGGGACCGAAATCCCAAAACCGTGTATTATACACTTCAATTTCAAACCGCGTTCAAAGGTCGATCTTTGGACCCTGTTTCTTTTTCTCCCTGTTTTTCAATCACGCGTCCGAGCTCATTTCAGAATCAACCTGTTCGATTTCAGCCTCAAATAACGAGCTTTAACACATTTTTCACGATAATCCGAGTTTCGCGAGTTCGGTTTGGGCACACCGGCACCCCCAAATGTCTTCCATTAGTACTCAAACTTTGCGTGGCCGCTTTATATGACCCGAGGAACTTTCTATGTGATTTCCGGAGAATTTTGTTCCGGACCCGGAATCCCGAAAAACCGTGTATTATACACTTCAATTTTCGGCCGTTCGGAAGGTTGACTAGGACTGTTTCTTTTTCTCCCGTTTTTCAATCACGCGTCCGAGCTCATTTCAGGAATCAACCCGTTCGATTTCAGCAATCAACCTGTTCGATTTCAGCCTCAAATAACGAGCTTTAACACATTTTTCACGATAATCCAGTTTTGGCGAATCTTTGGTTTGTGGCACACCGGCACCTCCAAATGTCTTCCATTGGTACTCAAACTTTGCGTGACCGCTTTATCTGACCCGAGGAACTTTGTATTTGATTTTGAGAATTTTGTTCCGGACCCCGAATCGTTAAAAACCGTGTATTATACACTTCAATTTCAGCCGTTCGGAAGGTAAACCGGACCTGTTTCTTTTTCTCCTCGTTTTTCAATCACGCGTCCGAGCTCATTTCAGAAATCAACCTCTTCGATTTCAACCTCAAATAACGAGCTTTAACACATTTTTCACGATAATCCGAGTTTCGCGAATCGTCGGATTTGGCACACCAAGCACCCCCAAATGTCTTCCGTTGGTGCTCAAACTTTGCGTGGCCGCTTTATCGACCCGAGAAACTTTATATTTGATTTCGGAGAATTTTAATGGGACCTCGGAATCGTTAAAAACCGTGTATTATACACTTCAATTTCAGCCGTTCGGAAGGTCGACAGGACCCTGTTTCTTTTTTCTCCTTTTTTTCAATCACGCGTCCGAGCTCATTTCAGGAATAACCTGTTCGATTTCAGTAATCAACCTGTTCGATTTCGGCCTCAAATAACGAGCTTTAACACATTTTTCACGATAATCCGAGTTTCTGAATCTAATGGTTTCAGGTACATCGACACCCCCAAATGTCTTCCATTGGTACTCAACTTTGCGTTGCCGCTTTATCTCGACCGAGGAGCTTTCCATGTGATTTCCGGAGAATTTTGTTTCGTGACCTTTAATCCCTAAAAACCGTGTATCATACACTTCAATTTCAACCGTTCAAGGTCGTCTGGGACTCGTTTGTTTTTCTCCTCGTTTTATAATCACGCGTCCGAGCTCATTTCAGAATCAACCAGTTCGATTTCGGACATCAACTGTTCGATTTCACCTCAAATAACGAGATTAAACACATTTTTCACGCTAATCCGAATTTTCAATGAATGTCGGTTTGTGGGCACACCGCACCCCAAATGTCTTCCGTTGGTGCTCAAACTTTGCGTGGCCGCTTTATCTGACCCGAGGAACTTTCTATGTGATTTCGGAGAATTTTAATCGGGACCGGAATCCCGAAAAACCGTGTATTATACACTTCAATTTCACCTGTTCGGAAGTTCGCACGGACCGTGTTTCTTTTTCTCCCACATTTTTTCAAGCATGCGTCCGAGCGCATTTCAGAATCAACAGATTCGATCTCAGAAATCAACCTGTTCGATTTTCAGCCTCAAATAACGAGCTTTAACACATTTTTCACGATAATCCGAGTTTTGCGAATCTTTGGTTTCAGGCACAAGCACACCCCAAATGTCTTCCGTTGGTGCTCAAACTTTGCGTGGCCGCTTTATCTCGACCCGAGAAACTTTTTATGTGATTTCCGGAGAAATTTTTCAGACCCCGGAATCCCGAAAAACCGTGTATTATACACTTCAATTTCACCGTTCGGAAGGTCGTACCGGACCATGTTTCTTTTTCTCCCGTTTTTCAATCACGCGTCCGAGCTCATTTCAGGAATCAACCTCTTCGATTTCAGCCTCAAATAACGCGCTTTAACACATTTTTAACGATAATCCGAATTTGCGAATCTTTGGTTCAGGTACACCAAGCACCACCAAATGTCTTCCGCTTTATCTCACCCGAGCAACTTTCTATATGATTTCCGAAGAATTTTGTTCCGGGTCCCCGGAATCCCGAAAAACCGTGTATTATACAATTCAATTTCAACTCATTTCAGAATCAACTGATTCGATTTCGTGAATCAACTGTTCGATTTGACCTCAAATAACGAGCTTTAACACATTTTTCACGCTTAATCCGAATTTTCGAATCTTTGGTTTTGGCACACCGGCACCACCAAATGTCTTCCGTTTTTCTCAAGCTTTGCGTGGCCGCTTTATCGACCCGAGGAACTTTCTATGTGATTTTCGGAGAATTTTGTTTCGGACCCCGAAATCCCGAAAAACCGTGTATTATACACTTCAATTTCACCGTTCGAAAGATCGCATCGACCCTGTTTCTTTTTCTCCTGTTTTTCAATCACGCGTCCGAGCACATTTCAGAATCAACTGTTCGATTTGACCTCAAATAACGAGCTTTAACACATTTTTCACGATAATCCGAGTTTCGGCGAGTTTCGTTTCAGGCACACCGCACCCCCAAATGTCTTCCATTAGTACTCAAACTTTGCGTGGCCGCTTTATATGACCCGAGGAACTTTCTATGTGATTTCCGAGAATTTTGTTCTGGGACCCGGAATCCCGAAAAACCGTGTATTATACACTTCAATTTCAGCCGTTCGGAAGGTCGTACCGGACCCTGTTTCTTTTTCTCCCAGTTTTTCAATCACGCGTCCGAGCTCATTTCAGAAATCAACCCGTTCGATTTCAGTAATCAACCTGTTCGATTTCAGCCTCAAATAACGAGCTTTAACACATTTTTCACGATAATCCGAGTTTCGGCGAATGCTGGTTTGTGGCACACCGGCACCTCCAAATGTCTTCCATTGGTACTCAAACTTTGCGTGACCGCTTTATCTGACCCGAGGAACTTTGTATTTGATTTCTGGAGAATTTTGTTCAGGGACCCCGGAATCGTTAAAAACCGTGTATTATACACTTCAATTTCACTGTTCGGAAGGTAAACCGGACCTGTTTCTTTTTCTCCCTGTTTTTCAATCACGCGTCCGTGCTCATTTCAGGAATCAACCTCTTCGATTTCAGCCTCAAATAACGAGCTTTAACACATTTTTCACGATAATCCGAGTTTCGGCGAATCGCCGGATTCGGGCACACAAGCACCCCAAATGTCTTCCGTTGGTGCTCAAACTTTGCGTGGCCGCTTTATCTCGACCCGAGAAACTTTATATGTGATTTCGGAGAATTTTAATGGGACCTCGGAATCGTTAAAAACCGTGTATTATACACTTCAATTTCAGCCGTTCGGAAGGTCGTCTGAGGACCCGCTTTCGCTTTTCTCCTCGTTTTTCAATCACGCGTCCGAGCTCATTTCAGGAATCAACCTGTTTCGATTTCAAGAATCAACTGTTCGATTAAAGCCTCAAATAACGAGCTTTAAAATATTTTTCACGATAATCCGAGTTTCGGCCGAATCTTTGGTTTTCAGGTACAACGGCACCCCCAAATGTCTTCAGTTGGTGCTCAAACTTTGCGTGGCCGCTTTATCAGACCGGAGGAAATTTCTATGTGATTTCCGGAGAATTTTGTTCCGGGACTCCGGAATCCCGAAAAACCGTGTATTATACACTTCAATTTCAGCCGTTCGGAAGGTCGCATCTAGGACCCGTTTCTTTTATCCATGTTTTTCAATCACGTGTCCGAGCTCATATCAAGAATCAACCTTTTCGATTTCAGGAATCAACCTCGCTCGATTTCAGAATCAACTCGCTCGATTTCAAATTGACCTCAAATAACGAGCTTT
Source organism: Silene latifolia (assembly GCF_048544455.1). Lineage (NCBI taxonomy): Eukaryota > Viridiplantae > Streptophyta > Magnoliopsida > Caryophyllales > Caryophyllaceae > Silene > Silene latifolia. The sequence goes on from NC_133527.1 coordinate 1,362,396, forward strand.
AACACATTTTTCACGATAATCCGAGTTTCGCGAACGGTTTGTGGCACACCGCACCCCCAAATGTCTTCCGTTTTTTCCAAGCTTTGCTTGGCCGCTTTATTTGGCCCGATGAACTTTCTATGTGATATCCGGAAAATTTTGTTCCGGACCCTTAATCTGAAAAACCGTGTATTATACACTTCAATTTTTCACCGCTCGGAAGCTCGCACGGACCTGTTTCTTTTTCTCCTCGTTTTTCAATCACGCGTCCGAGCTTATTTCAAGAATCAACTTGTTCGATTTCAACCTCAAATAACGAGATTTAACACATTTTTCACGATAATCCGAGTTTTAACGAATCTTTGGTTTGGGCACACCGGCACCCCAAATGTCTTCCGTTGGTGCTCAAACTTTTCGTGGCCGCTTTATCTGACCCGAGGAAATTTCTATGTGATTTCAGAGAATTTTGTTCGGGACCGGAATCCCGAAAAACCGTGTATTATACACTTAAATTTCACCGCTCGGAAGGTCGCATCAGGACCTGTTTCTTTTTATCCATGTTTTTCAATCACGTGTCCGAGCTCATATCAGGAATCAACCTTTTCGATTTCAGGAATCAACCTGTTCGATTTCAGAATCAACTATTCGATTTCACCTCAAATAACGAGCTTTAACACATTTTTCACGATAATCCGAGTTTCGCGAGTTTCAGTTTCAGGCACACCGGCACCCCCAAATGTCTTCCATTAGTACTCAAACTTTGCGTGGCCGCTTTATATGACCCGAGGAACTTTCTATGTGATTTTTGGAGAATTTTGTTCCCGGAATCCCGAAAAACCGTGTATTATACACTTCAATTTCACCGTTCGGAAGGTTGTACGGACCCTGTTTCTTTTTCTCCCGTTTTTCAATCACGCGTCCGAGCTCATTTCAGGAATCAACCCGTTCGATTTCAAAGAATCAACTGTTCGATTTCAAACCTCAAATAATGAGCTTTAACACATTTTTCACGATAATCCGAGTTTTGGCGAATCGCTCAGGTTTGTGGCACACCGGCACCTCCAAATGTCTTCTATTGGTACTCAAACTTTGCGTGACCGCTTTATCTGACCCGAGGAACTTTGTATTTGATTTCTGGAGAATTTTGTTAGGGACCGGAATCGTTAAAAACCGTGTATTATACACTTCAATTTGACCGTTCGGAAGGTCGCACGGACCTGTTTCTTTTTCTCCTGTTTCTCAATCACGCGTCCGAGCTCATTTCAGGAATCAACCTCTTCGATTTCAGCCTCAAATAACGAGCTTTAACACATTTTTCACGATAATCCGAGTTTCGGCGAATCTTTGGTTTCAGGGCACACCGGCACCCCAAATGTCTTCCGTTGGTGCTCAAACTTTGCGTGGCCGCTTTATCTGACCCGAGAAACTTTATATGTGATTTCCGGAGAATTTTAATCTGGGACCTCGGAATCGTTAAAAACCGTGTATTATACACTTCAATTTCGGTAGTTCGGAAGGTCGCAGGACCCTCGTTTCTTTTTTCTCCCCGTTTTTCAATCACGCGTCCGAGCTCATTTCAGGAATCAACCCGTTCGATTTCAGCAATCAACCTGTTCGATTTCAACCTCAAATAACGAGCTTTAACACATTTTTCACGATAATCCGAGTTTCGGCGAATCTTTGGTTTCAGGCACACCGGCACCTCCAAATGTCTTCTATTGGTACTCAAACTTTGCGTGACCGCTTTATCTGACCCGAGGAACTTTGTATTTGATTTTGAGAATTTTGTTCGGGACCCCTGAATCGTTAAAAACCGTGTATTATATATACACTTCAATTTTCCGTTCGGAAGGTCGTGCGGACCTGTTTCTTTTTCTCCTGTTTTTCAATCACGCGTCCGAGCTTATTTTCAGAATCAACTTGTTCGATTTCAGCCTCAAATAACGAGATTTAACACATTTTTCACGATAATCCGAGTTTTTGCGAATCTTTGGTTTCAGGCACACCAAGCACCCCCAAATGTCTTCCGTTGGTGCTCAAACTTTGCGTGGCCGCTTTATCGACCCGAGGAAATTTCTATGTGATTTCCAGAGAATTTTGTTCCGGGACCCCGGAATCCCGAAAAACCGTGTATTATACACTTAAATTTCAGTCGTTCGGAAGGTCGTACCGGACCCTGTTTCTTTTTATCCATGTTTTTCAATCACGTGTCCGAGCTCATATCAGGAATCAACCTTTTCGATTTCAGGAATCAACCTCTTCGATTTCAGGAATCAACCTGTTCGATTTCAGCCTCAAATAACGAGCTTTAACACATTTTTCACGATAATCCGAGTTTTAGGCGAGTTAAGTTTTGTGGCACACCGCACCCCCAAATGTCTTCCATTAGTACTCAAACTTTGCGTGGCCGCTTTATATGACCCGAGGAACTTTCTATGTGATTTCCGGAGAATTTTGTTCCGGGACCCCGGAATCCCGAAAAACCGTGTATTATACACTTCAATTTCACCGCGGAAGGTTGTACCGGACCTGTTTCTTTTTCTCCCGTTTTTCAATCACGCGTCGAGCTCATTTCGTGAATCAACCCGTTCGATTTCAGCAATCAACCTGTTCGATTTCACCTCAAATAACGAGCTTTAACACATTTTTCACGATAATCCGAGTTTCAAGAATTTGGTTTGTGGCACACCAAGCACCTCCAAATGTCTTCCATTGGTACTCAAACTTTGCGTGACCGCTTTATCTGACCCGAGGAACTTTGTATTTGATTTACGGAGAATTTTGTTCGGGACCGAATCGTTAAAAACCGTATTATACACTTCAATTTCAGCCGTTCGGAAGGTCGCACAGGACCTGTTTCTTTTTCTCCTGTTTTTCAATCACGCGTCCGAGCTCATTTCAGGAATCAACCTCTTCGATTTCAGCCTCAAATAACGAGCTTTAACATATTTTTCACGATAATCCGAGTTTGCGAATGAATCTTTGGATTGCGGGCACACCTAAGCACCCCAAATGTCTTCCGTTGGTGCTCAAACTTTGCGTGGCCGCTTTATCTCGACCCGAGAAACTTTATATGTGATTTCCGGAGAATTTTAATCTGGGACCTCGGAATCGTTAAAAACCGTGTATTATACACTTCAATTTCACTGTTCGGAAGGTAAATAGGACCTGTTTCGTTTTCTCCCTGTTTTTCAATCACGCGTCCGAGCTCATTTCAGGAATCAACCTGTTCGATTTCAGTAATCAACCTGTTCGATTAAAGCCTCAAATAACGAGCTTTAAAATATTTTTCACGATAATCCGAGTTTCAGCGAATGCTGGTTTGTGGCACAACGGCACCCCCAAATGTCTTCAGTTGGTGCTCAAACTTTGCGTGGCCGCTTTATCAGACCGGAGGAAATTTCTATGTGATTTCCGGAGAATTTTGTTCTGGGACTCCGGAATCCCGAAAAACCGTGTATTATACACTTAAATTTCAGCCGTTCGGAAGGTCGTACCGGACCCTGTTTCTTTTTATCCATGTTTTTCAATCACGTGTCCGAGCTCATATCAAGAATCAACCTTTTCGATTTCAGGAATCAACCTGTTCGATTTCAGGAATCAACTTTATTCGATTTGACCTCAAATAACGAGCTTTAACACATTTTTCACGATAATCCGAGTTTCGTGACGGTTTGTGGCACACCGCACCCCCAAATGTCTTCCGTTTTTTCCAAGCTTTGCTTGGCCGCTTTATTTGGCCCGATGAACTTTCTATGTGATATCCGGAAAATTTTGTTCCGGGACCCCGGAATCCTGAAAAACCGTGTATTATACACTTCAATTTCAGCCGTTCGGAAGCTCGACGGACCTGTTTCTTTTTCTCCTGTTTTTCAATCACGCGTCCGAGCTTATTTCAGGAATCAACTTGTTCGATTTCAGCCTCAAATAACGAGATTTAACACATTTTTCACGATAATCCGAGTTTTGCGAATCTTTGGGTTTCAGGCACACCGGCACCCCCAAATGTCTTCCGTTGGTGCTCAAACTTTTCGTGGCCGCTTTATCTGACCCGAGGAAATTTCTATGTGATTTCCAGAGAATTTTGTTCCGGAATCCCGAAAAACCGTGTATTATACACTTAAATTTCAAATTGTTCGGAAGGTCGACGGGACCTGTTTCTTTTTATCCATGTTTTTCAATCACGTGTCCGAGCTCATATCAGGAATCAACCTTTTCGATTTCAGGAATCAACCTGTTCGATTTCGGAATCAACTCGTTCGATTTCAAACCTCAAATAACGAGCTTTAACACATTTTTCACGATAATCCGAGTTTCGGCGAGTTCGGTTTTCAGGCACACCAAGCACCCCAAATGTCTTCCATTAGTACTCAAACTTTGCGTGGCCGCTTTATATGACCCGAGGAACTTTCTATGTGATTTCCGGAGAATTTTGTTCCCGGAATCCCGAAAAACCGTGTATTATACACTTCAATTTCAGCCGTTCGGAAGGTTGTACCGGACCGTCTTCTTTTTCTCCCTGTTTTTCAATCACGCGTCCGAGCTCATTTCGGGAATCAACCCGTTCGATTTCAAAGAATCAACCTGTTCGATTTCAAACCTCAAATAATGAGCTTTAACACATTTTTCACGATAATCCGAGTTTGGCGAATCTTTGGTTTGTGGCACACCGGCACCTCCAAATGTCTTCTATTGGTACTCAAACTTTGCGTGACCGCTTTATCTGACCCGAGGAACTTTGTATTTGATTTTGAGAATTTTGTTAGGGACCGGAATCGTTAAAAACCGTGTATTATACACTTCAATTTCAGCCGTTCGGAAGGTCGTAACGGACCCTGTTTCTTTTTCTCCTTGTTTTTCAATCACGCGTCCGAGCTCATTTCAGGAATCAACCTGTTCGATTTCAGCCTCAAATAACGAGCTTTAACACATTTTTCACGATAATCCGAGTTTCGGCGAATCTTTGGTTTCAGGCACACCAAGCACCCCCAAATGTCTTCCGTTGGTGCTCAAACTTTGCGTGGCCGCTTTATCTCGACCCGAGAAACTTTATATGTGATTTCCGGAGAATTTTAATCTGGGACCTCGGAATCGTTAAAAACCGTGTATTATACACTTCAATTTCGGCCTGTTCGGAAGGTAAACTAGGACCCTGTTTCTTTTTCTCCCGTTTTTCAATCACGCGTCCGAGCTCATTTCAGGAATCAACCTGTTCGATTTCAGCAATCAACCTGTTCGATTTCAGCCTCAAATAACGAGCTTTAACACATTTTTCACGATAATCCGAGTTTCGGCGAATGCTGGTTTGTGGCACACCGGCACCTCCAAATGTCTTCCATTGGTACTCAAACTTTGCGTGACCGCTTTATCTGACCCGAGGAACTTTGTATTTGATTTCTGGAGAATTTTGTTCGGGACCGGAATCGTTAAAAACCGTGTATTATATATACACTTCAATTTCAAATTCGGTCGGAAGGTCGCACGGACCTGTTTCTTTTTCTCCTCGTTTTTCAATCACGCGTCCGAGCTTATTTCAAGAATCAACTTGTTCGATTTCAGCCTCAAATAACGAGATTTAACACATTTTTCACGATAATCCGAGTTTGGCGAATCTTTGGTTTCAGGCACACCGGCACCCCCAAATGTCTTCCGTTGGTGCTCAAACTTTGCGTGGCCGCTTTATCTCGACCCGAGGAAATTTCTATGTGATTTCAGAGAATTTTGTTCCGGGACCCCGGAATCCCGAAAAACCGTGTATTATACACTTAAATTTGATCGTTCGGAAGGTCGATCTAGGACCTGTTTCTTTTTATCCATGTTTTTCAATCACGTGTCCGAGCTCATATCAGGAATCAACCTTTTCGATTTCAGGAATCAACCTCTTCGATTTCGTGAATCAACTGTTCGATTTCAAACCTCAAATAACGAGCTTTAACACATTTTTCACGATAATCCGAGTTTCGGCGAGTTTAAGTTTTCAGGCACACCGGCACCCCCAAATGTCTTCCATTAGTACTCAAACTTTGCGTGGCCGCTTTATATGACCCGAGGAACTTTCTATGTGATTTCCGGAGAATTTTGTTCCGGGACCCCGGAATCCCGAAAAACCGTGTATTATACACTTCAATTTCAGCCGTTCGGAAGGTTGTACCGGACCCTGTTTCTTTTTCTCCCCGTTTTTCAATCACGCGTCCGAGCTCATTTCAGGAATCAACCCGTTCGATTTCAAAGCAATCAACCCGATTTCGATTTGACCTCAAATAATGAGCTTTAACACATTTTTCACGATAATCCGAGTTTCGGCGAATGCTGGTTTGTGGCACACCGGCACCTCCAAATGTCTTCTATTGGTACTCAAACTTTGCGTGACCGCTTTATCTGACCCGAGGAACTTTGTATTTGATTTCTGGAGAATTTTGTTCCGGGACCCCGGAATCGTTAAAAACCGTGTATTATACACTTCAATTTCAGCCGTTCGGAAGGTCGTACCGGACCCTGTTTCTTTTTCTCCCTGTTTCTCAATCACGCGTCCGAGCTCATTTCAGGAATCAACCTCTTCGATTTCAGCCTCAAATAACGAGCTTTAACACATTTTTCACGATAATCCGAGTTTCGGCGAATCTTTTGGTTTGGGCACACCAAGCACCCCCAAATGTCTTCCGTTGGTGCTCAAACTTTGCGTGGCCGCTTTATCTGACCCGAGAAACTTTATATGTGATTTCCGGAGAATTTTAATCTGGGACCTCGGAATCGTTAAAAACCGTGTATTATACACTTCAATTTCAGCCGTTCGGAAGGTCGTACCGGACCCTGTTTCTTTTTCTCCCCGTTTTTCAATCACGCGTCCGAGCTCATTTCAGGAATCAACCCGTTCGATTTCAGCAATCAACCTGTTCGATTTCAGCCTCAAATAACGAGCTTTAACACATTTTTCACGATAATCCGAGTTTCGGCGAATGCTGGTTTGTGGCACACCGGCACCTCCAAATGTCTTCTATTGGTACTCAAACTTTGCGTGACCGCTTTATCTGACCCGAGGAACTTTGTATTTGATTTCTGGAGAATTTTGTTCCGGGACCCCGGAATCGTTAAAAACCGTGTATTATATATACACTTCAATTTCAGCCGTTCGGAAGGTCGTGACGGACTGTTTTTTTTCCCTGTTTTTCAATCACGCGTCCGAGCTTATTTCAGGAATCAACTTGTTCGATTTTCACCTCAAATAACGAGATTTAACACATTTTTCACGATAATCCAGTTTCGGCGAATCTTTGGTTTTGGCACACCGGCACCCCCAAATGTCTTCCGTTGGTGCTCAAACTTTTCGTGGCCGCTTTATCTCACCCGAGGAACTTTCTATGTGATTTCAGGAGAATTTTGTTCGGGGACCCCGGAATCCCGAAAAACCGTGTATTATACACTTAAATTTCAGTCGTTCGGAAGGTCGTACCGGACCCTGTTTCTTTTTATCCATGTTTTTCAATCACGTGTCCGAGCTCATATCAGGAATCAACCTTTTCGATTTCAGGAATCAACCTCTTCGATTTCAGGAATCAACCTGTTCGATTTCAGCCTCAAATAACGAGCTTTAACACATTTTTCACGATAATCCGAGTTTCGGCGAGTTCTGGTTTGTGGCACACCGGCACCCCCAAATGTCTTCCATTAGTACTCAAACTTTGCGTGGCCGCTTTATATGACCCGAGGAACTTTCTATGTGATTTCCGGAGAATTTTGTTCCGGGACCCCGGAATCCCGAAAAACCGTGTATTATACACTTCAATTTCAGCCGTTCGGAAGGTTGTACCGGACCCTGTTTCTTTTTCTCCCCGTTTTTCAATCACGCGTCCGAGCTCATTTCAGGAATCAACCTGTTCGATTTCAGCAATCAACCTGTTCGATTTCAGCCTCAAATAACGAGCTTTAACACATTTTTCACGATAATCCGAGTTTCGGCGAATGCTGGTTTGTGGCACACCGGCACCTCCAAATGTCTTCTATTGGTACTCAAACTTTGCGTGACCGCTTTATCTGACCCGAGGAACTTTGTATTTGATTTCTGGAGAATTTTGTTCCGGGACCCCGGAATCGTTAAAAACCGTGTATTATATATACACTTCAATTTCAGCCGTTCGGAAGGTCGTACCGGACCCTGTTTCTTTTTCTCCCTGTTTTTCAATCACGCGTCCGAGCTCATTTCAGGAATCAACCTCTTCGATTTCAGCCTCAAATAACGAGCTTTAACACATTTTTCACGATAATCCGAGTTTGCGAATCTTTCGGTTTCAGGCACACCAAGCACCCCCAAATGTCTTCCGTTGGTGCTCAAACTTTGCGTGGCCGCTTTATCTGACCCGAGAAACTTTATATGTGATTTCCGGAGAATTTTAATCTGGGACCTCGGAATCGTTAAAAACCGTGTATTATACACTTCAATTTCACTGTTCGGAAGGTAAATCAGGACCTGTTTTTTTTCCCGTTTTTCAATCACGCGTCCGAGCTCATTTCAGGAATCAACCTGTTCGATTTCAGTAATCAACCTGTTCGATTAAAGCCTCAAATAACGAGCTTTAAAATATTTTTCACGATAATCCGAGTTTCAGCGAATGCTGGTTTGTGGCACAACGGCACCCCCAAATGTCTTCAGTTGGTGCTCAAACTTTGCGTGGCCGCTTTATCAGACCGGAGGAAATTTCTATGTGATTTCCGGAGAATTTTGTTCTGGGACTCCGGAATCCCGAAAAACCGTGTATTATACACTTAAATTTCAGCCGTTCGGAAGGTCGTACCGGACCCTGTTTATTTTTATCCATGTTTTTCAATCACGTGTCCGAGCTCATATCAGGAATCAACCTTTTCGATTTCAGGAATCAACCTGTTCGATTTCAAGAATCAACCTGTTCGATTTCAGCCTCAAATAACGAGCTTTAACACATTTTTCACGATAATCCGAGTTTCGGCGAACGCTGGTTTGTGGCACACCGGCACCCCCAAATGTCTTCCGTTTTTTCCAAGCTTTGCTTGGCCGCTTTATTTGGCCCGATGAACTTTCTATGTGATATCCGGAAAATTTTGTTCCGGGACCCCGGAATCCTGAAAAACCGTGTATTATACACTTCAATTTCAGCCGTTCGGAAACTCGTACCGGACCCTGTTTCTTTTTCTCCCTGTTTTTCAATCACGCGTCCGAGCTTATTTCAGGAATCAACTTGTTCGATTTCAGCCTCAAATAACGAGATTTAACACATTTTTCACGATAATCCGAATTTCGGCGAATCTTTGGTTTCAGGCACACCGCACCCCAAATGTCTTCCGTTGGTGCTCAAACTTTTCGTGGCCGCTTTATCTGACCCGATGAACTTTCTATGTGATATCCGGAAAATTTTGTTCCGGGACCCCGGAATCCTGAAAAACCGTGTATTATACACTTCAATTTCAGCCGTTCGGAAGGTTGTACCGGACCCTGTTTCTTTTTCTCCCCGTTTTTCAATCACGCATCCGAGCTCATTTCAGGAATCAACCCGTTCGATTTCAGCAATCAACCTGTTCGATTTCAGCCTCAAATAACGAGCTTTAACACATTTTTCACGATAATCCGAGTTTTTGCGAATCTTTGGTTTGTGGCACACCGGCACCTCCAAATGTCTTCCATTGGTACTAAAACTTTGCGTGACCGCTTTATCTGACCCGAGGAACTTTGTATTTTATTTCTGGAGAATTTTGTTCGGGACTTTAATCGTTAAAAACCGTGTATTATACACTTCAATTTCAGCCGTTCGGAAGGTTGTACCGGACCCTGTTTCTTTTTCTCCCTGTTTTTCAATCACGCATCCGAGCTCATTTCAGGAATCAACCTGTTCGATTTCAGGAATCAACCTGTTCGATTTCAGCCTCAAATAACGAGCTTTAACACATTTTTCACGATAATCCGAGTTTCGGCGAATGCTGGTTTGTGGCACACCGGCACCTCCAAATGTCTTCCATTGGTACTAAAACTTTGCGTGACCGCTTTATCTGACCCGAGGAACTTTGTATTTTATTTCTGGAGAATTTTGTTCCGGGACCCCGGAATCCTGAAAAACCGTGTATTATACACTTCAATTTCAGCCGTTCGGAAACTCGTACCGGACCCTGTTTCTTTTTCTCCCTGTTTTTCAATCACGCGTCCGAGCTTATTTCAGGAATCAACTTGTTCGATTTCAGCCTCAAATAACGAGATTTAACACATTTTTCACGATAATCCGAGTTTCGGCGAATGCTGGTTTGTGGCACACCGGCACCTCCAAATGTCTTCTATTGGTACTCAAACTTTGCGTGACCGCTTTATCTGACCCGAGGAACTTTGTATTTGATTTCTGGAGAATTTTGTTCCGGGACCCCGGAATCGTTAAAAACCGTGTATTATATATACACTTCAATTTCAGCCGTTCGGAAGGTCGTACCGGACCCTGTTTCTTTTTCTCCCTGTTTTTCAATCACGCGTCCGAGCTTATTTCAGGAATCAACCTCTTCGATTTCAGCCTCAAATAACGAGCTTTAACACATTTTTCACGATAATCCGAGTTTCGGCGAATGCTGGTTTGTTGCACACCGGCACCCCCAAATGTCTTCCGTTGGTGCTCAAACTTTGCGTGGCCGCTTTATCTGACCCGAGAAACTTTATATGTGATTTCCGGAGAATTTTAATCTGGGACCTCGGAATCGTTAAAAACCGTGTATTATACACTTCAATTTCAGCCGTTCGGAAGGTCGTACCGGACCCTGTTTCTTTTTCTCCCTGTTTTTCAATCACGCGTCCGAGCTCATTTCAGGAATCAACCTGTTCGATTTCAGTAATCAACCTGTTCGATTAAAGCCTCAAATAACGAGCTTTAAAATATTTTTCACGATAATCCGAGTTTCAAATGAATCTTTGGTTTTCAGGCACAACGGCACCCCCAAATGTCTTCAGTTGGTGCTCAAACTTTGCGTGGCCGCTTTATCAGACCGGAGGAAATTTCTATGTGATTTCCGGAGAATTTTGTTCTGGGACTCCGGAATCCCGAAAAACCGTGTATTATACACTTAAATTTCAGCCGTTCGGAAGGTCGTACCGGACCCTGTTTATTTTTATCCATGTTTTTCAATCACGTGTCCGAGCTCATATCAGGAATCAACCTTTTCGATTTCAGGAATCAACCTGTTCGATTTCAGGAATCAACCTGTTCGATTTCAGCCTCAAATAACGAGCTTTAACACATTTTTCACGATAATCCGAGTTTCGCGAACGTTTGGTTTGTGGCACACCGCACCCCAAATGTCTTCCGTTTTTCCAAGCTTTGCTTGGCCGCTTTATTTGGCCCGATGAACTTTCTATGTGATATCCGGAAAATTTTGTTAAGGGACGGAATCTGAAAAACCGTGTATTATACACTTCAATTTCACCGTTCGAAGCTCGACGGACCGTTTCTTTTTCTCCCTGTTTTTCAATCACGCGTCCGAGCTTATTTCAGGAATCAACTTGTTCGATTTCAGCCTCAAATAACGAGATTTAACACATTTTTCACGATAATCCGAGTTTCGGCGAATGCTGGTTTGTGGCACACCGGCACCCCCAAATGTCTTCCGTTGGTGCTCTAACTTTTCGTGGCCGCTTTATCTGACCCGAGGAAATTTCTATGTGATTTCCAGAGAATTTTGTTCCGGGACTCCGGAATCCCGAAAAACCGTGTATTATACACTTAAATTTCAGCCGTTCGGAAGGTCGTACCGGACCCTGTTTCTTTTTATCCATGTTTTTCTATCACGTGTCCGAGCTCATATCAGGAATCAACCTGTTCGATTTCAGGAATCAACCTGTTCGATTTCAGCCTCAAATAACGAGCTTTAACACATTTTTCACGATAATCCGAGTTTCAGCGAGTTCTGGTTTGTGGCACACCGGCACCCCCAAATGTCTTCCATTAGTACTCAAACTTTGCGTGGCCGCTTTATATGACCCGAGGAACTTTCTATGTGATTTCCGGAGAATTTTGTTCCGGGACCCCGGAATCCCGAAAAACCGTGTATTATACACTTCAATTTCAGCCGTTCGGAAGGTTGGACCGGACCCTGTTTCTTTTTCTCCCCGTTTTTCAATCACGCGTCCGAGCTCATTTCAGGAATCAACCCGTTCGATTTCAGCAATCAACCTGTTCGATTTCAGCCTCAAATAACGAGCTTTAACACATTTTTCACGATAATCCGAGTTTCGGTGAATGCTGGTTTGTGGCACACCGGCACCTCCAAATGTCTTCCATTGGTACTCAAACTTTGCGTGACCGCTTTATCTGACCCAAGGAAATTTGTATTTGATTTCTGGAGAATTTTGTTCCGGGACCCCGGAATCGTTAAAAACCGTGTATTATACACTTCAATTTCAGCCGTTCGGAAGGTCGTACCGGACCCTGTTTCTTTTTCTCCCTGTTTTTCAATCACGCGTCCGAGCTCCTTTCAGGAATCAACCTCTTCGATTTCAGCCTCAAATAACGAGCTTTAACACATTTTTCACGATAATCCGAGTTTTGCGAATCTTTGGTTTGGGCACACCGGCACCCCCAAATGTCTTCCGTTGGTGCTCAAACTTTGCGTGGCCGCTTTATCTAACCCGAGAAACTTTATATGTGATTTCCGAAGAATTTTAATCTGGGACCTCGGAATCGTTAAAAACCGTGTATTATACACTTCAATTTCAGCCGTTCGGAAGGTCGTACCGGACCCTGTTTCTTTTTCTCCCTGTTTTTCAATCACGCGTCCGAGCTCATTTCAGGAATCAACCTGTTCGATTTCAGTAATCAACCTGTTCGATTAAAGCCTCAAATAACGAGCTTTAAAATATTTTTCACGATAATCCGAGTTTCAGCGAATGCTGGTTTGTGGCACAACGGCACCCCCAAATGTCTTCAGTTGGTGCTCAAACTTTGCGTGGCCGCTTTATCAGACCGGAGGAAATTTCTATGTGATTTCCGGAGAATTTTGTTCCGGACTCGGAATCCCAGAAAAAACCGTGTATTATACACTTAAATTTCAGCCGTTCGGAAGGTCGTACCGGACCCTGTTTCTTTTTATCCATGTTTTTCAATCACGTGTCCGAGCTCATATCAGGAATCAACCTTTTCGATTTCAGGAATCAACTTGTTCGATTTCAGGAATCAACCTGTTCGATTTCAGCCTCAAATAACGAGCTTTAACACATTTTTCACGATAATCCGAGTTTGCGTGACGCCGGTTTGTGGCACACCGGCACCCCCAAATGTCTTCCGTTTTTTCCAAGCTTTGCGTGGCCGCTTTATTTGGCCCGATGAACTTTCTATGTGATATCCGGAAAATTTTGTTCCGGGACCCCGGAATCCTGAAAAACCGTGTATTATACACTTCAATTTCAGCCGTTCTAAGCTCGCACGGACCCTGTTTCTTTTCTCCTGTTTTTCAATCACGCGTCCGAGCTTATTTCAGGAATCAACTTGTTCGATTTCAGCCTCAAATAACGAGATTTAACACATTTTTCACGATAATCCGAGTTTCGGCGAATACTGGTTTGTGGCACACCGGCACCCCCAAATGTCATCCGTTGGTGCTCAAACTTTTCATGGCCGCTTTATCTGACCCGAGGAAATTTCTATGTGATTTCGAGAGAATTTTGTTCCGGGACCCCGGAATCCCGGAAAACCGTGTATTATACACTTAAATTTCAGCCGTTCGGAAGGTCGTACCGGACCCTGTTTCTTTTTATCCATGTTTTTCAATCACGTGTCCGAGCTCATATCAGGAATCAACCTTTTCGATTTCAGGAATCAACCTGTTCGATTTCAAGAATCAACCTGTTCGATTTCAGCCTCAAATAACGAGCTTTAACACATTTTTCACGATAATCCGAGTTTCGGCGAACGCTGGTTTGTGGCACACCGGCACCCCCAAATGTCTTCCGTTTTTTCCAAGCTTTGCGTGGCCGCTTTATTTGGCCCGATGAACTTTCTATGTGATATCCGGAAAATTTTGTTCCGGGACCCCGGAATCCTGAAAAACCGTGTATTATACACTTCAATTTCACCGTTCTAAGCTCGCACGGACCTTGTTTTTCTCCCTGTTTTTCAATCACGCGTCCGAGCTCATTTCAGGAATCAACCCGTTCGATTTCAGCAATCAACCAGTTCGATTTCAGCCTCAAATAACGAGCTTTAACACATTTTTCACGATAATCCGAGTTTCGGCGAATGCTGGTTTGTGGCACACCGGCACCTCCAAATGTCTTCCATTGGTACTAAAACTTTGCGTGACCGCTTTATCTGACCCGAGGAACTTTGTATTTTATTTCTGGAGAATTTTGTTCCGGGACCCCGGAATCGTTAAAAACCGTGTATTATACACTTCAATTTCAGTCGTTCGGAAGGTCGTACCGGACCCTGTTTGTTTTTCTCCCTGTTTTTCAATCACGCGTTCGAGCTCATTTCAGGAATCAACCTGTTCGATTTCAGGAATCAACTTGTTCGATTAAAGCCTCAAATAACGAGCTTTAAAATATTTTTCACGATAATCCGAGTTTAATGAATCTTTGGTTTCAGGGCACAACGGCACCCCCAAATGTCTTCAGTTGGTGCTCAAGCTTTGCGTGGCCGCTTTATCTGACCGGAGGAAATTTCTATGTGATTTCCGGAGAATTTTGTTCCGGGACTCCGGAATCCCGAAAAACCGTGTATTATACACTTCAATTTCAGGCGTTCGGAAAATCGTTCCGGACCCTGTTTCTTTTTCTCCATGTGTTTCAATCACGCGTCCGAGCGCATTTCAGGAATCAACCTGTTCGATTTCAGCCTCAAATAACGAGCTTTAACACATGTTTCACGATAATCCGAGTTTCGGCGAATGCTGGTTTGTGGCACACCGGCACCACCAAATGTCTTCCGTTTTTTCTCAAGCTTTGCGTGGCCGCTTTATCTGACATGAGGAACATTCTATGTGATTTCCGGAAAATTTTGTTCCGGGACCCCGGAATCACGAAAAACCGTGTATTATATACTTCAATTTCAGCCGTTCGAAAGCTCGTACCGGACCCTGTTTCTTTTTCTCCCTGTTTTTCAATCACGCGTCCGAGCTCATTTCAGGAATCAACCTGTTCGATTTCGCCTCAAATAACGAGATTTAACACATTTTCACGATAATCCGAGTTTCGGCGAATGCTGGTTTGTGGCACACCGACACCCCCAAATGTCTTCCGTTGGTGCTCAAACTTTGCGTGGCCGCTTTATCTGACCCGAGGAACTTTCTATATGATTTCTGAAGAATTTTGTTTCGGGACCCCGGAATTCCGAAAAACCGTGTATTATACACTTCAATTTCACTGTTCGGAAGGTCGCATCTAGGACCTGTTTCTTTTTCTCCCTGTTTTTCAATCACGCGTCTGAGCTCATTTTAGAAATCAACCTGTTCGATTTCAGGAATCAACCTGTTCGATTTCAGGAATCAACTTGTTCGATTTCAGCCTCAAATAACGAGCTTTAACACATTTTTCACGTTATTCCGAGTTTCGGCGAATGCTGGTTTGTGGCACACCGGCACCTCCAAATGTCTTCCGTTGATGCTTAAACTTTGCGTGACCGCTTTATCTGACCCGAGGAACTTTCTATGTGATTTCTGGAGAATTTTGTTCCGGGAACCCGGAATCCCGAAAAACCGTGTATTTCACAATTCAATTTCACTGTTCGGAAGGTCGCATCGGACCCTCTTTCTTTTTCTCCTTGTTTTTTAATCACGTGCCCGAGCTCATTTCAGGAATCAACCTGTTCCATTTCAGCCGCAAATAACGAGCTTTAACACATTTTTCACGCTAATCCGAATTTCGCCGAATGCTGGTTTGTGGCACGCCGGCACCCCCAAATGTCTTCCGTTGGTGCTCAAACTTTGCGTGGCCGCTTTATCTGACCCGAGGAACTTTCTATGTGATTTCCGAAGAATTTTGTTCCGGGACCCCGAAAAACCGTGTATTATACATTTCAATTTCAGCCGTTCGGAAGGTCGTACCGGACCCTGTTTCTTTTTCTCCCTGTTTTTCAATCACGCGTCCGAGCTCATTTCAGAAATCAGCCTGTTCGATTTCAGGAATCTACCTGTTCGATTTCAGCCTCAAATAACGAGATTTAACACATTTTTCACGATAATCCGAGTTTCGGCGAATCTTGGTTTCAGGCACACCAAGCACCCCAAATGTCTTCCGTTGGTGCTCAAACTTTTCGTGGCCGCTTTATCTGACCCGAGGAACTTTCTATGTGATTTCCGGAGAATTTTGTTCTGTGACCCCGGAATCCCGAAAAATAGTGTATTATACACTTCAATTTCAGCCGTTCGGAAGGTCGTACCGGACCCTGTTTCTTTTTATCCCTGTTTTTCAATCACGCGTCCGAGCTTATTTCAGGAATCAACTTGTTCGATTTCAGGAATCAACCTGTTCGATTTCACCTCAAATAACGAGCTTTAAAACATTTTTCACGATAATCCGAGTTTGGCGAATCTTTGGTTTGTGGCACACCGGCACCCCAAATGTCTTCCGTTTTTCCAAGCTTTGCGTGGCCGCTTTATCTAACCCGAGGAGCTTTCTATGTGATTTTAGGAAAATTTTGTTCCGGACCCCTAATCTCGAAAAACCGTGTATTATACATTTCAATTTCAAACTAGTTCGGAAGCTCGTAGCGGACCCTGTTTCTTTTTCTCCCTGTTTTTCAATCACGCGTCCGAGCTCATTTCAGAAATCAACTTGTTCGATTTCACCTCTAATAACGAGCTTTAACACATTTTTCACGATAATCCGAGTTTCGGAGAATCTTTGGTTTGTGGCACACCGGCATCCCCAAATGTCTTCCGTTGGTGCTCAAACTTTGCATGGCCGCTTTATCTGACCCGAGGAACTCTCTATTTGATTTCTGGAGAATTTTGTTCCGGGACCCCGGAATCCCGAAAAACCGAGTATTATACACTTAAATTTCAGCCGTTCGGAAGGTAAACGGACCCGTTTCTTTTTATCCCTGTTTTTCAATCGCGCGTCCGAGCTCATTTCAGGAATCAACCAGTTCGATTTCAGGAATCAACCTGTTCGATTTCAGCCTCAAATAACGAGCTTTAACACATTTTTCACGATAATCCGAGTTTCGGCGAATGCTGGTTTGTGGCACACCGGCACCCCCAAATGTCTTCCATTGGTACTCAAACTTTGCGTGGCCGCTTTATCTGACCCGAGGAACATTCTATGTGATTTCCGGAGAATTTTATTTCGGGACCCCGGAATCCCGAAAAACCGTGTATTATACACTTCAATTTCACCGCTCAAGAACGATCGGACCTCGTTTCGTTTTTCTCCTGTTTTTCAATCACGCGTCCGAGCTCATTTCAAGAATCAACCTGTTCGCCAGAATCAACCTGTTCGATTTCAGGAATCAACCTGTTCGATTTCAGCCTCAAATAACGAGCTTTAAAACATTTTTCACGATAATCCGAGTTTCGACGAATGCTGGTTTGTGGCACACCGGCACCTCAAAATGTCTTCCGTTGATGCTCAAACTTTGCGTGACCGCTGTATCTGACCCGAGGAACTTTCTATGTGATTTTCGGAGAATTTTGTTCCGGGACCCCGAATCCCGAAAAACCGTGTATTATACAATTCAATTTCAGCCGTTCGGAAGGTCGTACCGGACTCTGTTTCTTTTTCTCCATGTTTTTTAAACACGCGTCCAAGCTCATTTCAGGAATCAACCAGTTCGATTTCAGGAATCAACCCGTTCGATTTCAGCCTCAAATAACGAGCTTTAACACATTTTTGAACGATAATCCGAGTTTTGGCAAATGCTGGTTTGTGGCACACCGGCACCCCCAAATGTTTTCAGTTGGTGCTCAAACTTTGCGTGGCCGCTATATCTGACCCGATGAACTTTCTATGTGATTTCAGGAGAATTTTGTTCCGGGACTCCGGAATCCCGAAAAACCGTGTATTATACACTTCAATTTCAAATTTGTTCGGAAAGTCGTTACGGACCCTGATTTTTTTTTCTCCTGTTTTTCAGTCACGCGTCCGAGCGCATTTCAGGAATCAACCTGTTCGATTTTAGGAATCAACCTAATCGATTTAAGCCTCAAATAACGAGCTTTAACACATTTTTCACGATAATCCGAGTTTGGCGAATCTTTGGTTCAGGCACACCGGCACCCCCAAATGTCTTCCATTGGTGCTCAAACTTTGCGTGGCCGCTTTATCTGACCCGAGGAACTTTCTATGTGATTTCCGGAGAATTTTATTTCGGGACCCCGGAATCCCGAAAAACCGTGTATTATACACTTCAATTTCAGCGTTATGAAGGTCGTACCGGACCCTGTTTTTTTTTCTCCCTGTTTTTCAATCACGCGTCCGAGCTCATTTCAAGAATCAACCTGTTCGATTTCAGGAATCAACCAGTTCGATTTCAGGAATCAACCTGTTCGATTTCAGCCTCAAATAACGACCTTTAACACATTTTTCACGCTAATCCGAATTTCGGCGAATGCTGGTTTGTGGCACACCGGCACCCCCAAATGTTTTCCGTTGGTGCTCAAACTTTGCGTGGCCGCTTTATCTGACCCAAGGAACTTTCTATGTGATTTCCGGAGAATTTTAGTCCGGGATCCCGAAAAAACATGTATTATACACTTCAATTTCAGCCGTTCGGAAGGTCGTACCGGACCGTGTTTCTTTTTCACCCTGTTTTTCAATCACGCGTCCGAGCTCATTTCACGAATCAACCTGTTCGATTTCAGGAATCAACCTGTTCGATTTCAGCCTCAAATAACGAGATTTAACACATTTTTCACGATAATCCGAGTTTCGGCGAATGCTGGTTTGTGGCACACCGGCACCCCCAAATGTCTTCCGTTGGTATGCTCAAACTTTTCGTGGCCGCTTTATCTGACCCGAGGAAATTTCTATGTGATTTCCAGAGAATTTTGTTCCGGGACCCCGGAATCCCGAAAAACCGTGTATTATACACTTCAATTTCAGGCGTTCGGAAAGTCGTTCCGGACCCTGTTTCTTTTTCTCCATGTTTTTCAATCACGCGTCCGAGCGCATTTCAGGAATCAACCTGTTCGATTTCAGGAATCAACCTGTTCGATTTCAGCCTCAAATAACGAGCTTTAACACATTTTTCACGATAATCCGAGTTTCGGCGAATGCTGGTTTGTGGCACACCGGCACCACCAAATGTCTTCCGTTTTTTCTCAAGCTTTGCGTGGCCGCTTTATCTGACATGAGGAACATTCTATGTGATTTCCGGAAAATTTTGTTCCGGGACCCCGGAATCACGAAAAACCGTGTATTATATACTTCAATTTCGGTAGTTCAAAGCTCGCACGGACCTGTTTCTTTTTCTCCCTGTTTTTCAATCACGCGTCCGAGCTCATTTCAGGAATCAACCTGTTCGATTTCGCCTCAAATAACGAGATTTAACACATTTTTCACGATAATCCGAGTTTCGGCGAATGCTGGTTTGTGGCACACCGACACCCCCAAATGTCTTCCGTTGGTGCTCAAACTTTGCGTGGACGCTTTATCAGACCCGAGGAACTTTCTATATGATTTCTGAAGAATTTTGTTTCGGGACCCCGGAATTCCGAAAAACCGTGTTTTATACACTTCAATTTCAGCCGTTCGGAAGGTCGTACCGGACCCTGTTTCTTTTTCTCCCTGTTTTTCAATCACGCGTCTGAGCTCATTTTAGAAATCAACCTGTTCGATTTCAGGAATCAACCTGTTCGATTTCAGGAATCAACTTGTTCGATTTCAGCCTCAAATAACGAGCTTTAACACATTTTTCACGTTATTCCGAGTTTCGGCGAATGCTGGTTTGTGGCACACCGGCACCTCCAAATGTCTTCCGTTGATGCTTAAACTTTGCGTGACCGCTTTATCTGACCCGAGGAACTTTCTATGTGATTTCTGGAGAATTTTGTTCCGGGAACCCGGAATCCCGAAAAACCGTGTATTTCACAATTCAATTTCAGCCGTTCGGAAGGTCGTACCGGACCCTCTTTCTTTTTCTCCTTGTTTTTTAATCACGTGCCCGAGCTCATTTCAGGAATCAACCTGTTCCATTTCAGCCGCAAATAACGAGCTTTAACACATTTTTCACGCTAATCCGAATTTCGCCGAATGCTGGTTTGTGGCACGCCGGCACCCCCAAATGTCTTCCGTTGGTGCTCAAACTTTGCGTGGCCGCTTTATCTGACCCGAGGAACTTTCTATGTGATTTCCGAAGAATTTTGTTCCGGGACCCCGAAAAACCGTGTATTATACATTTCAATTTCAGCCGTTCGGAAGGTCGTACCGGACCCTGTTTCTTTTTCTCCCTGTTTTTCAATCACGCGTCCGAGCTCATTTCAGAAATCAGCCTGTTCGATTTCAGGAATCAACCTGTTCGATTTTAGCCTCAAATAACGAGTTGTAACATATTTTTAACGATAATCCAAGTTTCGGCGAATGCTGGTTTCTAGCACACCGGCACCCCCAAATGTTTTCCGTTGATGCTCAAACTTTGCGTGACCGCTTTATCTGACCCGAGGAACATTCTATGTGATTTCCGGAGAATTTTGTTGCGGGACTCCGGAATCCCGAAAAACCGTGTATTATACACTTTAATTTCAGCCGTTCGAAAAGTCGTTCCAGGCCCTGTTTCTTTTTCTCCCTGTTTTTCAATCACGCGTCCGAGCTCATTTAAGAAATCATTCTGTTCGATTTCAGGAATCAAGCTAATCGATTTCAGCCTCAAATAACGAGCTTTAACACATTTTTCACGATAATCCGAGTTTCGGCGAATGCTGGTTTGTGGCACACCGGTACCCCCAAATGTCTTCCGTTGGTGCTCAAACTTTGCGTGGTCGCTTTATCTGACCCGAGGAACTTTCTATGTGATTTCCGAAGAATTTTGTTCTTGGACCCCGAAATCCCGAAAAACCGTGTATTACACACTTCAATTTCAGCCGTTCAGAAGGTTGTACCGGACCCTATTTATTTTTCTCCCAGTTTTTCAATCACGCGTCCGAGCTCATTTCAGGAATCTACCTGTTCGATTTCAGCCTCAAATAACGAGATTTAACACATTTTTCACGATAATCCGAGTTTCGGCGAATCTTTGGTTTCAGGCACACCCAAGCACCCCCAAATGTCTTCCGTTGGTGCTCAAACTTTTCGTGGCCGCTTTATCTGACCCGAGGAACTTTCTATGTGATTTCCGGAGAATTTTGTTCTGTGACCCCGGAATCCCGAAAAATAGTGTATTATACACTTCAATTTCAGCCGTTCGGAAGGTCGTACCGGACCCTGTTTCTTTTTATCCCTGTTTTTCAATCACGCGTCCGAGCTTATTTCAGGAATCAACTTGTTCGATTTCAGGAATCAACCTGTTCGATTTCAGCCTCAAATAACGAGCTTTAAAACATTTTTCACGATAATCCGAGTTTCGGCGAATCTTTGGTTTGTGGCACACCGCACCCCCAAATGTCTTCCGTTTTTCCAAGCTTTGCGTGGCCGCTTTATCTAACCCGAGGAGCTTTCTATGTGATTTCCGGAAAATTTTGTTCCGGGACCCGGAATCTGAAAAACCGTGTATTATACATTTCAATTTCGGTACCGTTCGGAAGCTCGTAGCGGACCCTGTTTCTTTTTCTCCCTGTTTTTCAATCACGCGTCCGAGCTCATTTCAGAAATCAACTTGTTCGATTTCAGCCTCTAATAACGAGCTTTAACACATTTTTCACGATAATCCGAGTTTCGGAGAATGCTGGTTTGTGGCACACCGGCATCCCCAAATGTCTTCCGTTGGTGCTCAAACTTTGCATGGCCGCTTTATCTGACCCGAGGAACTCTCTATTTGATTTCTGGAGAATTTTGTTCCGGGACCCCGGAATCCCGAAAAACCGAGTATTATACACTTAAATTTCAGCCGTTCGGAAGGTCGTACCGGACCCTGTTTCTTTTTATCCCTGTTTTTCAATCGCGCGTCCGAGCTCATTTCAGGAATCAACCAGTTCGATTTCAGGAATCAACCTGTTCGATTTCAGCCTCAAATAACGAGCTTTAACACATTTTTCACGATAATCCGAGTTTCGGCGAATGCTGGTTTGTGGCACACCGGCACCCCCAAATGTCTTCCATTGGTACTCAAACTTTGCGTGGCCGCTTTATCTGACCCGAGGAACATTCTATGTGATTTCCGGAGAATTTTATTTCGGGACCCCGGAATCCCGAAAAACCGTGTATTATACACTTCAATTTCAGCCGTTCTGAAGAACGTACCGGACCCTGTTTCGTTTTCTCCCTGTTTTTCAATCACGCGTCCGAGCTCATTTCAAGAATCAACCTGTTCGCTTTCAGGAATCAACCTGTTCGATTTCAGGAATCAACCTGTTCGATTTCAGCCTCAAATAACGAGCTTTAAAACATTTTTCACGATAATCCGAGTTTCGACGAATGCTGGTTTGTGGCACACCGGCACCTCAAAATGTCTTCCGTTGATGCTCAAACTTTGCGTGACCGCTGTATCTGACCCGAGGAACTTTCTATGTGATTTTCGGAGAATTTTGTTCCGGGACCCCGGAATCCCGAAAAACCGTGTATTATACAATTCAATTTCAGCCGTTCGGAAGGTCGTACCGGACTCTGTTTCTTTTTCTCCATGTTTTTTAAACACGCGTCCAAGCTCATTTCAGGAATCAACCAGTTCGATTTCAGGAATCAACCCGTTCGATTTCAGCCTCAAATAACGAGCTTTAACACATTTTTGAACGATAATCCGAGTTTTGGCAAATGCTGGTTTGTGGCACACCGGCACCCCCAAATGTTTTCAGTTGGTGCTCAAACTTTGCGTGGCCGCTATATCTGACCCGATGAACTTTCTATGTGATTTCAGGAGAATTTTGTTCCGGGACTCCGGAATCCCGAAAAACCGTGTATTATACACTTCAATTTCAGCCGTTCGGAAAGTCGTTACGGACCCTATTTCTTTTTCTCCCTGTTTTTCAGTCACGCGTCCGAGCGCATTTCAGGAATCAACCTGTTCGATTTTAGGAATCAACCTAATCGATTTAAGCCTTAAATAACGAGCTTTAACACATTTTTCACGATAATCCGAGTTTCGGCGAATGCTGGTTTGTGGCACACCGGCACCCCCAAATGTCTTCCATTGGTGCTCAAACTTTGCGTGGCCGCTTTATCTGACCCGAGGAACTTTCTATGTGATTTCCGGAGAATTTTATTTCGGGACCCCGGAATCCCGAAAAACCGTGTATTATACACTTCAATTTCAGCGTTATGAAGGTCGTACCGGACCCTGTTTTTTTTTCTCCCTGTTTTTCAATCACGCGTCCGAGCTCATTTCAAGAATCAACCTGTTCGATTTCAGGAATCAACCAGTTCGATTTCAGGAATCAACCTGTTCGATTTCAGCCTCAAATAACGACCTTTAACACATTTTTCACGCTAATCCGAATTTCGGCGAATGCTGGTTTGTGGCACACCGGCACCCCCAAATGTTTTCCGTTGGTGCTCAAACTTTGCGTGGCCGCTTTATCTGACCCAAGGAACTTTCTATGTGATTTCCGGAGAATTTTAGTCCGGGATCCCGAAAAAACATGTATTATACACTTCAATTTCAGCCGTTCGGAAGGTAAACGGACCGTGTTTCTTTTTCACCCCTGTTTTTCAATCACGCGTCCGAGCTCATTTCACGAATCAACATGTTCGATTTCAGGAATCAACCTGTTCGATTTCACCTCAAATAACGAGCTTTAACACATTTTTCACGATAATCCGAGTTTTGCGAATCTTTGGTTTGTTTCAGGCACACCAAGCACCCCCAAATGTCTTCCGTTGGTATGCTCAAACTTTTCGTGGCCGCTTTATCTGACCCGAGGAAATTTCTATGTGATTTCAGAGAATTTTGTTTCGGGACCGGAATCCCGAAAAACCGTGTATTATACACTTCAATTTCAGCGTTCGGAAAGTCGTTCGGACCTGTTTCTTTTTCTCCATGTTTTTCAATCACGCGTCCGAGCGCATTTCAGGAATCAACCTGTTCGATTTCAGGAATCAACTCGTTCGATTTCAGCCTCAATAACGAGCTTTAACACATTTTTCACGATAATCCGAGTTTTGGCGAATCTTTGGTTTGTGGCACACCGCACCACCAAATGTCTTCCGTTTTTCTCAAGCTTTGCGTGGCCGCTTTATCGACATGAGGAACATTCTATGTGATTTAGGAAAATTTTGTTCCGGACCGGAATCACGAAAAACCGTGTATTATATACTTCAATTTCAGCCGTTCAAATCTCGTACGGACTGTTTCTTTTTCTCCTGTTTTTCAATCACGCGTCCGAGCTCATTTCAGGAATCAACCTGTTCGATTTCGCCTCAAATAACGAGATTTAACACATTTTTCACGATAATCCGAGTTTGCGAATCTTTGGTTTCAGGCACACCGACACCCCCAAATGTCTTCCGTTGGTGCTCAAACTTTGCGTGGACGCTTTATCAGACCCGAGGAACTTTCTATATGATTTCTGAAGAATTTTGTTTCGGGACCCCTGAATTCGAAAAACCGTGTTTTATACACTTCAATTTCAAACTAGTTCGGAAGGTCGCATCAGGACCTGTTTCTTTTTCTCCTGTTTTTCAATCACGCGTCCGAGCTCATTTTAGAAATCAACTGTTTCGATTTCAGAATCAACCTGTTCGATTTCGGAATCAACTTGTTCGATTTCAGCCTCAAATAACGAGCTTTAACACATTTTTCACGTTATTCCGAGTTTCGGCGAATGCTGGTTTGTGGCACACCGGCACCTCCAAATGTCTTCCGTTGATGCTTAAACTTTGCGTGACCGCTTTATCTGACCCGAGGAACTTTCTATGTGATTTCTGGAGAATTTTGTTCCGGGAACCCGGAATCCCGAAAAACCGTGTATTTCACAATTCAATTTCAGCCGTTCGGAAGGTCGTACCGGACCCTCTTTCTTTTTCTCCTTGTTTTTTAATCACGTGCCCGAGCTCATTTCAGGAATCAACCTGTTCCATTTCAGCCGCAAATAACGAGCTTTAACACATTTTTCACGCTAATCCGAATTTCGCCGAATGCTGGTTTGTGGCACGCCGGCACCCCCAAATGTCTTCCGTTGGTGCTCAAACTTTGCGTGGCTGCTTTATCTGACCCGAGGAACTTTCTATGTGATTTCCGAAGAATTTTGTTCCGGGACCCCGAAAAACCGTGTATTATACATTTCAATTTCAGCCGTTCGGAAGGTCGCAGGACCCTGTTTCTTTTTCTCCCCTGTTTTTCAATCACGCGTCCGAGCTCATTTTAAATCAGCTGTTCGATTTCAGGAATCAACCTGTTCGATTTTAGCCTCAAATAACGAGTTGTAACATATTTTTAACGATAATCCAAGTTTCGGCGAATGCTGGTTTCTGGCACACCGGCACCCCCAAATGTTTTCCGTTGATGCTCAAACTTTGCGTGACCGCTTTATCTGACCCGAGGAACATTCTATGTGATTTCCGGAGAATTTTGTTACGGGACTCCGGAATCCCGAAAAACCGTGTATTATACACTTTAATTTCAGCCGTTCGAAAAGTCGTTCCAGGCCCTGTTTCTTTTTCTCCCTGTTTTTCAATCACGCGTCCGAGCTCATTTAAGAAATCATTCTGTTCGATTTCAGGAATCAAGCTAATCGATTTCAGCCTCAAATAACGAGCTTTAACACATTTTTCACGATAATCCGAGTTTCGGCGAATGCTGGTTTGTGGCACACCGGTACCCCCAAATGTCTTCCGTTGGTGCTCAAACTTTGCGTGGTCGCTTTATCTGACCCGAGGAACTTTCTATGTGATTTCCGAAGAATTTTGTTCTTGGACCCCGAAATCCCGAAAAACCGTGTATTACACACTTCAATTTCAGCCGTTCAGAAGGTTGTACCGGACCCTATTTATTTTTCTCCCAGTTTTTCAATCACGCGTCCGAGCTCATTTCAGGAATCAACATGTTCGATTTCAGCCTCAAATAACGAGATTTAACACATTTTTCACGATAATCCGAGTTTGGCGAATCTTTGGTTTGGCACACCAAGCACCCCCAAATGTCTTCCGTTGGTGCTCAAACTTTTCGTGGCCGCTTTATCTCACCCGAGGAACTTTCTATGTGATTTCCGGAGAATTTTGTTCGTGACCCGGAATCCCGAAAAATAGTGTATTATACTCTTCATTTCAGTAGTTCGGAAGGTCGACGAGGACCTGTTTCTTTTTATCCCTGTTTTTCAATCACGCGTCCGAGCTTATTTCAGGAATCAACTTGTTCGATTTCAGGAATCAACCTGTTCGATTTCAGCCTCAAATAACGAGCTTTAAAACATTTTTCACGATAATCCGAGTTTCGGCGAATGCTGGTTTGTGGCACACCGGCACCCCCAAATGTCTTCCGTTTTTTCCAAGCTTTGCGTGGCCGCTTTATCTAACCCGAGGAGCTTTCTATGTGATTTAGGAAAATTTTGTTCGGGACCCCGAATCTGAAAAACCGTGTATTATACATTTCATTTTTCACCGTTCGGAAGCTCGTAGCGGACCCTGTTTCTTTTTCTCCCTGTTTTTCAATCACGCGTCCGAGCTCATTTCAGAAATCAACTTGTTCGATTTCAGCCTCTAATAACGAGCTTTAACACATTTTTCACGATAATCCGAGTTTCGGAGAATGCTGGTTTGTGGCACACCGGCATCCCCAAATGTCTTCCGTTGGTGCTCAAACTTTGCATGGCCGCTTTATCTGACCCGAGGAACTCTATATTTGATTTCTGGAGAATTTTGTTCCGGGACCCCGGAATCCCGAAAAACCGAGTATTATACACTTAAATTTCAGCCGTTCGGAAGGTCGTACCGGACCCTGTTTCTTTTTATCCCTGTTTTTCAATCGCGCGTCCGAGCTCATTTCAGGAATCAACCAGTTCGATTTCATGAATCAACCTGTTCGATTTCAGCCTCAAATAACGAGCTTTAACACATTTTTCACGATAATCCGAGTTTCGGCGAATGCTGGTTTGTGGCACACCGGCACCCCCAAATGTCTTCCATTGGTACTCAAACTTTGCGTGGCCGCTTTATCTGACCCGAGGAACTTTCTATGTGATTTCCGGAGAATTTTATTTCGGGACCCCGGAATCCCGAAAAACCGTGTATTATACACTTCAATTTCACCGTTCAAGGTCGACTGAGGACCCTGTTTCGTTTTCTCCCTGTTTTTCAATCACGCGTCCGAGCTCATTTCAAGAATCAACCTGTTCGCTTTCAGGAATCAACCTGTTCGATTTCAGGAATCAACCTGTTCGATTTCAGCCTCAAATAACGAGCTTTAAAACATTTTTCACGATAATCCGAGTTTCGACGAATGCTGGTTTGTGGCACACCGGCACCTCAAAATGTCTTCCGTTGATGCTCAAACTTTGCGTGACCGCTGTATCTGACCCGAGGAACTTTCTATGTGATTTTCGGAGAATTTTGTTCCGGGACCCCGGAATCCCGAAAAACCGTGTATTATACAATTCAATTTCAGCCGTTCGGAAGGTCGTACCGGACTCTGTTTCTTTTTCTCCATGTTTTTTAAACACGCGTCCAAGCTCATTTCAGGAATCAACCAGTTCGATTTCAGGAATCAACCCGTTCGATTTCAGCCTCAAATAACGAGCTTTAACACATTTTTGAACGATAATCCGAGTTTTGGCAAATGCTGGTTTGTGGCACACCGGCACCCCCAAATGTTTTCAGTTGGTGCTCAAACTTTGTGTGGCCGCTATATCTGACCCGAAGAACTTTCTATGTGATTTCAGGAGAATTTTGTTCCGGGACTCCGGAATCCCGAAAAACCGTGTATTATACACTTCAATTTCAGCCGTTCGGAAAGTCGTACGGACCCTATTTCTTTTTCTCCCTGTTTTTCAGTCACGCGTCCGAGCGCATTTCAGAAATCAACCTGTTCGATTTTAGGAATCAACCTAATCGATTTAAGCTTCAAATAACAAGCTTTAACACATTTTTCACGATAATCCGAGTTTCGGCGAATGCTGGTTTGTGGCACACCGGCACCCCCAAATGTCTTCCATTGGTGCTCAAACTTTGCGTGGCCGCTTTATCTGACCCGAGGAACTTTCTATGTGATTTCCGGAGAATTTTATTTCGGGACCCCGGAATCCCGAAAAACCGTGTATTATACACTTCAATTTCAGCGTTATGAAGGTCGTACCGGACCCTGTTTTTTTTTCTCCCTGTTTTTCAATCACGCGTCCGAGCTCATTTCAAGAATCAACCTGTTCGATTTCAGGAATCAACCAGTTCGATTTCAGGAATCAACTTTGTTCGATTTCGACCTCAAATAACGACCTTTAACACATTTTTCACGCTAATCCGAATTTCGGCGAATCTTTGGTTTGTGGCACACCGGCACCCCCAAATGTTTTCCGTTGGTGCTCAAACTTTGCGTGGCCGCTTTATCTGACCCAAGGAACTTTCTATGTGATTTCGGAGAATTTTAGTCCGGGATCCCGAAAAAACATGTATTATACACTTCAATTTGGTGTTCGGAAGGTAAAATGACGGACCGTGTTTCTTTTTCACCCCTTTTTTCAATCACGCGTCCGAGCTCATTTCACGAATCAACCTGTTCGATTTCAGGAATCAACCTGTTCGATTTTGGCCTCAAATAACGAGCTTTAACACATTTTTCACGATAATCCGAGTTTTGCGAATCTTTGGTTTTCAGGCACACCAAGCACCCCAAATGTCTTCCGTTGGTATGCTCAAAATTTTCGTGGCCGCTTTATCTGACCCGAGGAAATTTCTATGTGATTTCCAGAGAATTTTGTTCCGGGACCCCGGAATCCCGAAAAACCGTGTATTATACACTTAAATTTCAAATTGTTCGGAAGGTAAACAGGACCCCGTTTCTTTTTATCCCTGTTTTTCAATCACGTGTCCGAGCTCATATCAGGAATCAACCTTTTCGATTTCTGGAATCAACCTGTTCGATTTCAGGAATCAACCTGTTCGATTTCAGCCTCAAATAACGAGCTTTAACACATTTTTCACGATAATCCGAGTTTCGGCGAACGCTGGTTTGTGGCACACCGGCACCCCCAAATGTCTTCCGTTTTTTCCAAGCTTTGCGTGGCCGCTTTATTTGACCGGATGAACTTTCTATGTGATATCCGGAAAATTTTGTTCCGGGACCCCGGAATCCCGAAAAACCGTGTATTATACACTTCAATTTCAGCCGTTCGGAAGCTCGTACCGGACCCTGTTTCTTTTTCTCCCTGTTTTTCAATCACGCGTCCGAGCTTATTTCAGGAATCAACCTGTTCGATTTCAGCCTCAAATAACGAGCTTTAACACATTTTTCACGATAATCCGAGTTTCGGCGAATGCTGTTTTGTGGCACACCGGCATCCCCAAATGTCTTCCGTTGATGCTCAACCTTTGCGTGACCGCTTTATCTGACCCGAGGAACTTTCTATGTGATTTTCGGAGAATTTTGTTCCGGGACCCTGGAATCCCGAAAAACCGTGTATTATACAATTCAATTTCAGCCGTTCGGAAGGTCGTACCGGACTCTGTTTCTTTTTCTCCATGTTTTTTAAACACGCGTCCGAGCTCATTTCAGGAATCAACCAGTTCGATTTCAGGAATCAACCTGTTCGATTTCAGCCTCAAATAACGACCTTTAAAACATTTTTCACGCTAATCCGAATTTCGGCGAATGCTGGTTTGTGGCACACCGGCACCCCGAAATGTCTTCCGTTGGTGCTCAAACTTTGCGTGGCCGCTTTATCTGACCCAAAGAACTTTCTATGTGATTTCCGGAGAATTTTAGTCCGGGATCCCGAAAAAACGTGTATTATACACTTCAATTTCAGCCGTTCGGAAGGTCGTACCGGACCGTGTTTCTTTTTCACCCTGTTTTTCAATCACGCGTCCGAGCTCATTTCAGGAATCAACCTGTTCGATTTCAGGAATCAACCTGTTCGATTTCAGCCTCAAATAACGAGCTTTAACACATTTTTAACGATAATCCGAGTTTTGGCGAATGCTGGTTTGTGGCACACCGGCACCCCCAAATGTTTTCAGTTGGTGCTCAAACTTTGCGTGGCCGCTTTATCTGACCCGAGGAACTTTCTATGTGATTTTCGGAGAATTTTGTTGTGGGACCCCGGAATCCCGAAAAACCGTGTATTACACACTTCAATTTCAGCCGTTCAGAAGGTCGTACCGGACCCTGTTTCTTTTTTTCCCTGTTTTTCAATCACGCGTCCGAGCTCATTTCAGGAATCAACCTGTTCGATTTCAGCCTCAAATAACGAGATTTAACACATTTTCACGATAATCCGAGTTTCGGCGAATGCTGGTTTGTGGCACACCGGCACCCCCAAATGTCTTCCGTTCGTGCTCAAACTTTTCGTGGCCGCTTTATCTGACCCGAGGAAATTTCTATGTGATTTCCAGAGAATTTTGTTCCGGGACCCCGGAATCCCGAAAAACCGTGTATTATACACTTAAATTTCAGCCGTTCGGAAGGTCGTACCGGTTCCTGTTTCTTTTTATCCCTGTTTTTCAATCACGTGTCCGAGCTCATATCAGGAATCAACCTTTTCGATTTCAGGAATCAACCTGTTCGATTTCAGGAATCAACTTGTTCGATTTCAGCCTCAAATAACGAGCTTTAACACATTTTTCACGATAATCCGAGTTTCGGCGAACGCTGGTTTGTGGCACACCGGCACCCCCAAATGTCTTCCGTTTTTTCCAAGCTTTGCGTGGCCGCTTTATTTGGCCCGATGAACTTTCTATGTGATATCCGGAAAATTTTGTTCCGGGACCCCGGAATCCCGAAAAACCGTGTATTATACACTTCAATTTCAGCCGTTCGGAAGCTCGCACGGACCTGTTTCTTTTTCTCCTGTTTTTCAATCACGCGTCCGAGCTTATTTCAGGAATCAACCTGTTCGATTTCACCTCAAATAACGAGCTTTAACACATTTTTCACGATAATCCGAGTTTGGCGAATCTTTGTTTTTGGCACACTAAGCATCCCCAAATGTCTTCCGTTGGTGCTCAAACTTTACGTGGCCGCTTTATCTGACCCGAGGAACGTTCTATTTGATTTCTGGAGAATTTTGTTCCGGGACCCCGGAATCCAGAAAAACCGTGTATTATACACTTCAATTCCAGCCGTTCGGAAGCTCGTACCGGACTCTGTTTCTTTTTCTCCCTGTGTTTTAATCGCGCGTCCGAGCTCATTTCAGGAATCAACCTGTTCGATTTCAGGAATCAACCTATTCGATTTCAGGAATCAACCTGTTCGATTTCAGCCTCAAATAACGAGCTTTAACACATTTTTCACGATAATCCGAGTTTCGGCGAATGCTGGTTTGTGGCACATCGACACCCCCAAATGTCTTCCATTGGTACTCAAACTTTGCGTTGCCGCTTTATCTGACCCGAGGAACTTTCCATGTGATTTCCGGAGAATTTTGTTTCGGGACCCCGGAATCCCGAAAAACCGTGTATCATACACTTCAATTTGGTAGTTCAAGGTCGACGGACCTGTTTCTTTTTCTCCCTGTTTTATAATCACGCGTCCGAGCTCATTTCAGGAATCAACCTGTTCGATTTCAGGAATCAACCTGTTCGATTTCAGCCTCAAATATCGAGTTTTAACACATTTTTCACGATAATCCGAGTTTCGGCGAATGCTGGTTTGTGGCACACCGGCACCTCCAAATGTCTTCCGTTGATGCTCAAACTTTGCATGACCGCTTTATCTGACCCGAGGAACTTTCTATGTGATTTTCGGAGAATTTTGTTGTGGGACCCCGGAATCCCGAAAAACCGTGTATTACACACTTCAATTTCAGCCGTTCAGAAGGTCGTACCGGACCCTGTTTCTTTTTTTCCCTGTTTTTCAATCACGCGTCCGAGCTCGTTTCAGGAATCAACCTGTTCGATTTCAGCCTCAAATAACGAGATTTAACACATTTTCACGATAATCCGAGTTTCGGCGAATGCTGGTTTGTGGCACACCGGCACCCCCAAATGTCTTCCGTTGGTTCTCAAACTTTTCGTGGCCGCTTTATCTGACACGAGGAAATTTCTATGTGATTTCCAGAGAATTTTGTTCCGGGACCCCGGAATCCCGAAAAACCGTGTATTATACACTTAAATTTCAGCCGTTCGGAAGGTCGTACCGGTTCCTGTTTCTTTTTATCCCTGTTTTTCAATCACGTGTCCGAGCTCATATCAGGAATCAACCTTTTCGATTTCAGGAATCAACCTGTTCGATTTCAGGAATCAACCTGTTCGATTTCAGCCTCAAATAACGAGCTTTAACACATTTTTCACGATAATCCGAGTTTCGGCGAACGCTGGTTTGTGGCACACCGGCACCCCCAAATGTCTTCCGTTTTTTCCAAGCTTTGCGTGGCCGCTTTATTTGGCCCGATGTACTTTCTATGTGATATCCGGAAAATTTTGTTCCGGGACCCCGGAATCCCGAAAAACCGTGTATTATACACTTCAATTTCAGCCGTTCGTAAGCTCGTACCGGACCCTGTTTCTTTTTCTCCCTGTTTTTCAATCACGCGTCCGAGCTTATTTCAGGAATCAACCTGTTCGATTTCAGCCTCAAATAACGAGCTTTAACATATTTTTCACGATAATCCGAGTTTCGGCGAATGCTGTTTTGTGGCACACCGGCATCCCCAAATGTCTTCCGTTGGTGCTCAAACTTTACGTGGCCGCTTTATCTGACCCGAGGAACTTTCCATGTGATTTCCGGAGAATTTTGTTTCGGGACCCCGGAATCCCGAAAAACCGTGTATCATACACTTCAATTTAAGCCGTTCTGAAGGTCGTACCGGACCCTGTTTCTTTTTCTCCCTGTTTTATAATCACGCGTCCGAGCTCATTTCAGGAATCAACCTGTTCGATTTCAGGAATCAACCTGTTCGATTTCAGCCTCAAATATCGAGTTTTAACACATTTTTCACGATAATCCGAGTTTCGGCGAATGCTGGTTTGTGGCACACCGGCACCTCCAAATGTCTTCCGTTGATGCTCAAACTTTGCATGACCGCTTTATCTGACCCGAGGAACTTTCTATGTGATTTCAGAAGAATTTTTTTCCGGGAACCCGGAATCCCGAAAAACCGTGTATTATACAATTAAGTTTCAGCCGTTCAGAAGGTCGTACCGGACCCTGTTTCTTTTTCTCCATGTTTTTTAATCACGCGTCCGAGCTCATTTCAGGAATCAACCAGTTCGATTTCAGACATCAACCTGTTCGATTTCAGCCTCAAATAACGAGATTAAACACATTTTTCACGCTAATCCGAATTTCGGCGAATGCTGGTTTGTGGCATACCGGCACCCCCAAATGTCTTCCGTTGGTGCTCAAACTTTGCGTGGCCGCTTTATCTGACCCGAGGAACTTTCTATGTGATTTCCGGAGAATTTTAATCCGGGACCCCGGAATCCCGAAAAACCGTGTATTATACACTTCAATTTCAGCCGTTCGGAAGGTCTTACCGAACCCTGTTTCTTTTTCTCCCCGTTTTTCAATCACGCGTCCGAGCTCATTTCAGGAATCAACCTCTTCGATTTCAGCCTCAAATAACGAGCTTTAACACATTTTTAACGATAATCCGAATTTCGGCGAATGCTGGTTTGTGGCACACCGGCACCACCAAATGTCTTCCGCTTTATCTGACCCGAGCAACTTTCTATATGATTTCCGGCGAATTTTGTTCCGGGTCCCCGGAATCCCGAAAAACCGTGTATTATACAATTCAATTTCAACTCATTTCAGGAATCAACCAGTTCGATTTCAGAATCAACTGTTCGATTTCAGCCTCAAATAACGAGCTTTAACACATTTTTCACGCTAATCCGAATTTCGGCGAATGCTGGTTTGTGGCACACCGGCACCACCAAATGTCTTCCGTTTTTTCTCAAGATTTGCGTGGCCGCTTTATCTGACCCGAGGAACCTTCTATGTGATTTCTGGAGAATTTTATTTCGGGACCCCGAAATCCCGAAAAACCGTGTATTATACACTTCAATTTCAGCCGTTCGAAAGGTCGTACTGGACCATGTTTCTTTTTCTCCCTGTTTTTCAATCACGCGTCCGAGCTCATTTCAGGAATCAACCTGTTCGATTTCAGCCTCAAATAACGAGCTTTAACACATTTTTCACGATAATCCGAGTTTCGGCGAGTTCGGTTTGTGGCACACCGGCACCCCCAAATGTCTTCCGTTGGTGCTCAAATTTTGCGTGGCCGCTTTATCTGACCCCAGGAACTTTCTATGCGATTTCCGGAGAATTTTGTTCCGGGACCCCGGAATCCCGAAAAACCGTGTATTATACACTTCAATTTCAGCCGTTCGGAAGGTCGTAGCGGACCCTGTTTCTTTTTCTCCCTGTTTTTCAATTACGCGTCCGAGCTCATTTCAGGAATCAACCTGTTCGATTTCAGGAATCAACCTGTTCGATTTCAGCCTCAAATAACAAGCTTTAACACATTTTTCACAATAATCCGAGTTTTGGCGAATGCTGGTTTGTGGCACACTGGCACCTCCAAATGTCTTCCATTGGTACTCAAACTTTGCGTGACCGCTTTATCTGACCCGAGAAACTTTGTATTTGATTTCTGGAGAATTTTGTTCCGGGACCCCGAAATCCCGAAAAAGCGTGTATTATACACTTCAATTCCAGCCGTTCGAAAGCTCGTACCGGACCCTGTTTCTTATTCTCCCTGTTTTTCAATCACGCGTCCGAGCTCATTTCAGGAATCAACCTGTTCGATTTCAGCCTCAAATAACGAGCTTTAACACATTTTTCACGATAATCCGAGTTTCGGCGAATGCTGGTTTGTGGCACACCGGCACCCCCAAATGTCTTCCGTTGGTGCTCAAACTTTGCGTGGCCGCTTTATCTTACACGAGAAACTTTATATGTGATTTCCGGAGAATTTTTATCGGGGACCTCGGAATCGTTAAAAACCGTGTATTATACACTTCAATTTCAGCCGTTCGGAAAGTCGTTCCGGACCCTGTTTCTTTTTCTCCATGTTTTTCAATCACGCGTCCGAGCGCATTTCAGGAATCAACCTGTTCGATTTCAGGAATCAACCTGTTCGATTTCAGCCTCAAATAACGAGCTTTAACACATTTTTCACGATAATCCGAGTTTCGGCGAATGCTGGTTTGTGGCACACCGGCACCACCAAATGTCTTCCGTTTTTTCTCAAGCTTTGGGTGGCCGCTTTATCTGACATGAGGAAGATTCTATGTGATTTCCGGAAAATTTTGTTCCGGGACCCCGGAATCACGAAAAACCGTGTATTATACAATTAAGTGTCAGCCGTTCGGAAGGTCGTACCGGACCCTGTTTCTTTTTCTCCATATTTTTTAATCACGCGTCCGAGCTCATTTCAGGAATCAACCTGTTCGATTTCAGCCTCAAATAACGAGATTAAACACATTTTTCACGCTAATCCGAATTTCGGCGAATGCTGGTTTGGGGCACACCGGCACCCCCAAATGTCTTCCGTTGGTGCTCAAACTTTGCATGGCCGCTTTATCTGACCCGAGGAACTTTCTATGTGATTTCCGGAGAATTTTAATTAGGGACCCCGGAATCCCGAAAAATCGTGTATTATACACTTCAATTTCAGCCGTTCGGAAGTTCGTACCGGACCGTGTTTCTTTTTCTCCCTGTTTTTCAAGCATGCGTCCGAGCGCATTTCAGGAATCAACCAGTTCGATCTCAGAAATCAACCTGTTCGATTTCAGCCTCAAATAACGAGCTTTAACACATTTTTAAGGATAATCCGAGTTTCGGCGAATGCTGGTTTGTGGCATACCGGCACCCCCAAATGTCTACCGTTGGTGCTCAAACTTTGCGTGGCCGCTTTATCTAACCCGAGAAACTTTCTATGTGATTTTCGTAGAAATTTTTTCCTGGACCCCGGAATCCCGAAAAACCGTGTATTATACACTTCAATTTCAGCCGTTCGGAAGGTTTTACCGGACCCTGTTTCTTTTTCTCCCCGTTTTTCAATCACGCGTCCGAGCTCATTTCAGGAATCAACCTCTTCGATTTCAGCCTCAAATAACGAGCTTTAACACATTTTTAACGATTATCCGAATTTCGGCGAATGCTGGTTTGTGGCACAACGGCACCTCCAAATGTCTTCCGCTTTATCTGACCCGAGCAACTTTCTATGTGATTTCCGGAGAATTTTGTTCCGGGTCCCCGGAATCCCGAAAAACCGTGTATTATACAATTCAATTTCAGCTCATTTCAGGAATCAACCAGTTCGATTTCAGGAATCAACCTGTTCGATTTCAGCCTCAAATAACGAGCTTTAACACATTTTCACGCTAATCCGAATTTCGGCGAATGCTGGTTTGCGGCACACCGGCACCACCAAATGTCTTCCGTTTTTTCTCAAGCTTTGCGTGGCCGCTTTATCTGACCCGAGGAACTTTCTATGTGATTTCTGGAGAATTTTGTTTCGGGACCCCGAAATCCCGAAAAACCGTGTATTATACACTTCAATTTCAGCCGTTCGAAAGGTAAATTGGACCCTGTTTCTTTTTCTCCCTATTTTCAATCACGCGTCCGAGCTCATTTCAGGAATCAACCGGTTCGATTTCAGCCTCAAATAACGAGCTTTAACACATTTTTCACGATAATCCGAGTTTCGGCGAATGCTGGTTTGTGGCACACCGGCACCCCCAAATGTCTTCCGTTGGTGCTCAAACTTTGCGTGGCCGCTTTATTTGACCCGAGGAACTTTCTATTTGATTTCCGGAGAATTTTGTTTCGGGACCGCGGAATCCCAAAAAACCGTGTATTATACACATCAATTTCAGCCGTTCGGAAGGTTGTACCGGACCCTGTTTCTTTTTCTCCCTGTTTTTCTATCACGCGTCCGAGCTCATTTGAGGAATCAGCCTGTTCGATTTCAGGAATCAACCTGTTCGACTTCAGGAATCAACCTGTTCGATTTCAGCCTCAAATAACGAGCTTTAACACATT
Source organism: Silene latifolia (assembly GCF_048544455.1). Taxonomy (NCBI): domain Eukaryota; kingdom Viridiplantae; phylum Streptophyta; class Magnoliopsida; order Caryophyllales; family Caryophyllaceae; genus Silene; species Silene latifolia. Next base: position 1,399,529 of record NC_133527.1, read on the forward strand.
TTTCACGATAATCCGAGTTTCGGCGAATGCTGGTTGGTGGCACATCGGCACCCCCAAATGTCTTCCATTGGTACTCAAACTTTGTGTGGCCGCTTTATCTGACCCGAGGAACTTTCTATGTGATTTCCGGAGAATTTTGTTTCGGGACCCCGGAATCCCGAAAAACCGTGTATTATACACTTCAATTTCAGCCGTTCGGAAGGTCGTAGCGGACCCTGTTTCTTTTTCTCCCTGTTTTTCAATCACGCGTCCGAGCTAATTTCAGGAATCAACCTGTTCGATTTCAGCCTCAAATAACGAGCTTTAACACATTTTTCACGATAATCCGAGTTTCGGCGAATGCTGGTTTGTGGCACACCGGCACCCCCAAATGTCTTCCGTTGGTGCTCAAACTTTGCGTGGCCGCTTTATCTGACCCGAGAAACTTTATATGTGATTTCCGGAGAATTTTTATCCGGGACCTCGGAATCGTTAAAAACCGTGTATTATACACTTCAATTTCAGCCGTTCGGAAGGTCGTACCGGACCCTGTTGCTTTTTCTCCCTGTTTTTCAATCACGCGTCCGAGCTCATTTCAGGAATCAACCTGTTCGATTTCAGGAATCAACCTGTTCGATTAAAGCCTCAAATAACGAGCTTTAACATATTTTCACGATAATCCGAGTTTCGGCGAATGCTGGTTTGCGGCACAACGGCACCCCCAAATGTCTTCAGTTGGTGCTCAAACTTTGCGTGGCTGCTTTATCTGACCCGAGTAAATTTCTATGTGATTTCCGGAGAATTTTGTTCCGGGACTCCGGAATCCCGAAAAACCGTGTATTATACACTTCAATTTCAGCCGTTCGGAAAGTCGTTCCGGACCCTGTTTCTTTTTCTCCATGTTTTTCAATCACGCGTCCGAGCGCATTTCAGGAATCAACCTGTTCGATTTCAGGAATCAACCTGTTCGATTTCAGCCTCAAATAACGAGCTTTAACACATTTTTCACGATAATCCGAGTTTCGGCGAATGCTGGTTTGTAGCACACCGGCACCACCAAATGTCTTCCTTTTTCTCTCAAGCTTTGCGTGGCCGCTTTATCTGACCCGAGGAACATTCTATGTGATTTCCGGAAAATTTTGTCCTGGGACCCCGGAATCCCGAAAAACCGTGTATTATATACTTCAATTTCAGCCGTTCGAAAACTCGTACCGGACCCTGTTTCTTTTTCTCCCTGTTTTTCAATCACGCGTCCGAGCTCATTTCAGGAATCAACCTATTCGATTTCAGCCTCAAATAACGAGCTTTAACACATTTTTCACGATAATCCGAGTTTCGCGATTCGGTTTGTGGCACACCGGCACCCCCAAATGTCTTCCGTTGGTGCTCAAATTTTGCGTGGCCGCTTTATCTGACCCGAGGAACTTTCTATGTGATTTCCGGAGAATTTTGTTCCGGGACCCCAGAATCCCGAAAAACCGTGTATTATACACTTCAATTTCAGCCGTTCGGAAGGTCTTACCGAACCCTGTTTCTTTTTCTCCCTGTTTTTTAATCACGCGTCCGAGCTCATTTCAGGAATCAACCTGTTCGATTTCAGCCTCAAATAACGAGCTTTAACACATTTTTAACGATAATCCGAATTTCGGCGAATGCTGGTTTGTGGCACACCGGCACCACCAAATGTCTTCCGCTTTATCTGACCCGAGCAACTTTCTATATGATTTCCGGCGAATTTTGTTCCGGGTCCCCGGAATCCCGAAAAACCGTGTATTATACAATTCAATTTCAACTCATTTCAGGAATCAACCAGATTCGATTTGAGAATCAACTGTTCGATTTCAGCCTCAAATAACGAGCTTTAACACATTTTTCACGCTAATCCGAATTTCGGCGAATGCTGGTTTGTGGCACACCGGCACCACCAAATGTCTTCCGTTTTTTCTCAAGATTTGCGTGGCCGCTTTATCTGACCCGAGGAACCTTCTATGTGATTTCTGGAGAATTTTATTTCGGGACCCCGAAATCCCGAAAAACCGTGTATTATACACTTCAATTTCAGCCGTTCGAAAGGTCGTACTGGACCCTGTTTCTTTTTCTCCCTGTTTTTCAATCACGCGTCCGAGCTCATTTCAGGAATCAACCTGTTCGATTTCAGCCTCAAATAACGAGCTTTAACACATTTTTCACGATAATCCGAGTTTTGCGAATTTCAGTTTTGTGGCACACCGGCACCCCAAATGTCTTCCGTTGGTGCTCAAATTTTGCGTGGCCGCTTTATCTGACCCGAGGAACTTTCTATGTGATTTCGGAGAATTTTGTTAGGGACCCAGAATCCCGAAAAACCGTGTATTATACACTTCAATTTGACCGTTCGGAAGGTCGTAGCGGACCCCTGTTTCTTTTTCTCCTGTTTTTCAATTACGCGTCCGAGCTCATTTCAGAATCAACCTGTTCGATTTCAGGAATCAACCTGTTCGATTTCAGCCTCAAATAACAAGCTTTAACACATTTTTCACAATAATCCGAGTTTTGGCGAATGCTGGTTTGTGGCACACTGGCACCTCCAAATGTCTTCCATTGGTACTCAAACTTTGCGTGACCGCTTTATCTGACCCGAGAAACTTTGTATTTGATTTCTGGAGAATTTTGTTCCGGGACCCCGAAATCCCGAAAAACCGTGTATTATACACTTCAATTCCAGCCGTTCGAAAGCTCGTACCGGACCCTGTTTCTTATTCTCCCTGTTTTTCAATCACGCGTCCGAGCTCATTTCAGAATCAACCTGTTCGATTTCACCTCAAATAACGAGCTTTAACACATTTTTCACGATAATCCGAGTTTCGGCGAATGCTGGTTTGTGGCACACCGGCACCCCCAAATGTCTTCCGTTGGTGCTCAAACTTTGCGTGGCCGCTTTATCTTACACGAGAAACTTTATATGTGATTTCCGGAGAATTTTTATCGGGGACCTCGGAATCGTTAAAAACCGTGTATTATACACTTCAATTTCAGCCGTTCGGAAAGTCGTTCCGGACCCTGTTTCTTTTTCTCCATGTTTTTCAATCACGCGTCCGAGCGCATTTCAGGAATCAACCTGTTCGATTTCAGGAATCAACCTGTTCGATTTCAGCCTCAAATAACGAGCTTTAACACATTTTTCACGATAATCCGAGTTTCGGCGAATGCTGGTTTGTGGCACACCGGCACCACCAAATGTCTTCCGTTTTTTCTCAAGCTTTGGGTGGCCGCTTTATCTGACATGAGGAACATTCTATGTGATTTCCGGAAAATTTTGTTCCGGGACCCCGGAATCACGAAAAACCGTGTATTATATACTTCAATTTCAGCCGTTCGAAAGCTCGTACCGGACCCTGTTTCTTTTTCTCCCTGTTTTTCAATCACGCGTCCGAGTTCATTTCAAGAATCAACCTGTTCGTTTTCAGCCTCAAATAACGAGATTTAACACATTTTTAACGATAATCCGAGTTTCGGCGAATGCTGGTTTGTGGCACACAGGCACCCCCAAATGTCTTCCGTTGGTGCTCAAACTTTGCGTGACCGCTTCATCTGACCCGAGGAACTTTCTATGTGATTTCCGGAGAATTTTGTTCCGGGATCCTGGAATCCCGAAAAACCGTGTATACACTTCAATTTCAGCCGTTCGGAAGGTCGTACCGGACCATGTTTCTTTTTCTTCCTGTATTTCAATCACGCATCCGAGCTCATTTCAGGAATCAACCTGTTCGATTTCAGGAATCAACCTGTTCGATTTCAGCCTCAAATAACGAGCTTTAACACATTTTTCACGATAATCCGAGTTTCGGCGAATGCTGGTTTGTGGCACACCGGCACCTCCAAATGTCTTCCATTGGTACTCAAACTTTGCGTGGCCGCTTTATCTGACCCGAGGAACTTTCCATGTGATTTCCGGAGAATTTTGTTTCGGGACCCCGGAATCCCGAAAAACCGTGTATCATACACTTCAATTTCAGCCGTTCTGAAGGTCGTACCGGACCCTGTTTCTTTTTCTCCCTGTTTTATAATCACGCGTTCGAACTCATTTCAGGAATCAACCCGTTCGATTTCAACAATCAACCTGTTCGATTTCAGCCTCAAATAACGAGCTTTAACACATTTTTCACGATAATCCGAGTTTCGGCGAATGCTGGTTTGTGGCACACCGGCACCTCCAAATGTCTTCCGTTGATGCTCAAAATTTGCGTGACCGCTTTATCTGACCCGAGGAACTTTCTATGTGATTTCCGGAGAATTTTTTTCCGGGACCCCGGAATCCCGAAAAACCGTGTATTATACAATTAAGTGTCAGCCGTTCGGAAGGTCGTACCGGACCCTGTTTCTTTTTCTCCATATTTTTTAATCACGCGTCCGAGCTCATTTCAGGAATCAACCAGTTCGATTTCAGACATCAACCTGTTCGATTTCAGCCTCAAATAACGAGATTAAACACATTTTTCACGCTAATCCGAATTTCGGCGAATGCTGGTTTGGGGCACACCGGCACCCCCAAATGTCTTCCGTTGGTGCTCAAACTTTGCGTGGCCGCTTTATCTGACCCGAGGAACTTTCTATGTGATTTCCGGAGAATTTTAATTAGGGACCCCGGAATCCCGAAAAATCGTGTATTATACACTTCAATTTCAGCCGTTCGGAAGTTCGTACCGGACCGTGTTTCTTTTTCTCCCTGTTTTTCAAGCATGCGTCCGAGCGCATTTCAGGAATCAACCAGTTCGATCTCAGAAATCAACCTGTTCGATTTCAGCCTCAAATAACGAGCTTTAACACATTTTTAAGGATAATCCGAGTTTTGCGAATCTTTGGTTCAGGCATACCAAGCACCCCAAATGTCTACCGTTGGTGCTCAAACTTTGCGTGGCCGCTTTATCTAACCCGAGAAACTTTCTATGTGATTTTCGTAGAAATTTTTTCCTGGACCCCGGAATCCCGAAAAACCGTGTATTATACACTTCAATTTCAGCCGTTCGGAAGGTTTTACCGGACCCTGTTTCTTTTTCTCCCCGTTTTTCAATCACGCGTCCGAGCTCATTTCAGGAATCAACCTCTTCGATTTCAGCCTCAAATAACGAGCTTTAACACATTTTTAACGATTATCCGAATTTCGGCGAATGCTGGTTTGTGGCACAACGGCACCTCCAAATGTCTTCCGCTTTATCTGACCCGAGCAACTTTCTATGTGATTTCCGGAGAATTTTGTTCCGGGTCCCCGGAATCCCGAAAAACCGTGTATTATACAATTCAATTTCAGCTCATTTCAGGAATCAACCAGTTCGATTTCAGGAATCAACCTGTTCGATTTCAGCCTCAAATAACGAGCTTTAACACATTTTCACGCTAATCCGAATTTCGGCGAATCTTTGGTTTTATGCACACCGCACCACCAAATGTCTTCCGTTTTTTCTCAAGCTTTGCGTGGCCGCTTTATCTGACCCGAGGAACTTTCTATGTGATTTCTGGAGAATTTTGTTTCGGGACCCCGAAATCCCGAAAAACCGTGTATTATACACTTCAATTTCAGCCGTTCGAAAGGTCGTACTGGACCCTGTTTCTTTTTCTCCCTATTTTCAATCACGCGTCCGAGCTCATTTCAGGAATCAACCGGTTCGATTTCAGCCTCAAATAACGAGCTTTAACACATTTTTCACGATAATCCGAGTTTCGGCGAATCTTTGGTTTCAGGCACACCGCACACCCCAAATGTCTTCCGTTGGTGCTCAAACTTTGCGTGGCCGCTTTATTTGACCCGAGGAACTTTCTATTTGATTTCCGGAGAATTTTGTTTCGGGACCGCGGAATCCCAAAAAACCGTGTATTATACACATCAATTTCAAACTGTTCGGAAGGTCAGACGGACCTCGTTTCTTTTTCTCCTGTTTTTCTATCACGCGTCCGAGCTCATTTGAGGAATCAGCCTGTTCGATTTCAGGAATCAACCTGTTCGACTTCGGAATCAACTCGTTCGATTTCAAACCTCAAATAACGAGCTTTAACACATTTTTCACGATAATCCGAGTTTCGGCGAATGCTGGTTGGTGGCACATCGGCACCCCCAAATGTCTTCCATTGGTACTCAAACTTTGTGTGGCCGCTTTATCTGACCCGAGGAACTTTCTATGTGATTTCCGGAGAATTTTGTTTCGGGACCCCGGAATCCCGAAAAACCGTGTATTATACACTTCAATTTCAGCCGTTCGGAAGGTCGTAGCGGACCTCGTTTCTTTTTTCTCCTGTTTTTCAATCACGCGTCCGAGCTAATTTCAGGAATCAACTGTTCGATTTGACCTCAAATAACGAGCTTTAACACATTTTTCACGATAATCCGAGTTTTTGCGAATCGGTTTTCAGGCACACCGGCACCCCCAAATGTCTTCCGTTGGTGCTCAAACTTTGCGTGGCCGCTTTATCTGACCCGAGAAACTTTATATGTGATTTCCGGAGAATTTTTATCCGGGACCTCGGAATCGTTAAAAACCGTGTATTATACACTTCAATTTCAGCCGTTCGGAAGGTCGTACCGGACCCTGTTGCTTTTTCTCCCTGTTTTTCAATCACGCGTCCGAGCTCATTTCAGGAATCAACCTGTTCGATTTCAGGAATCAACCTGTTCGATTAAAGCCTCAAATAACGAGCTTTAACATATTTTCACGATAATCCGAGTTTCGGCGAATGCTGGTTTGCGGCACAACGGCACCCCCAAATGTCTTCAGTTGGTGCTCAAACTTTGCGTGGCTGCTTTATCTGACCCGAGTAAATTTCTATGTGATTTCCGGAGAATTTTGTTTCGGGACTCCGGAATCCCGAAAAACCGTGTATTATACACTTCAATTTCAGCCGTTCGGAAAGTCGTTCCGGACCCTGTTTCTTTTTCTCAATGTTTTTCAATCACGCGTCCGAGCGCATTTCAGGAATCAACCTGTTCGATTTCAGGAATCAACCTGTTCGATTTCAGCCTCAAATAACGAGCTTTAACACATTTTTCACGATAATCCGAGTTTCGGCGAATGCTGGTTTGTAGCACACCGGCACCACCAAATGTCTTCCTTTTTCTCTCAAGCTTTGCGTAGCCGCTTTATCTGACCCGAGGAACATTCTATGTGATTTCCGGAAAATTTTGTTCTGGGACCCCGGAATCCCGAAAAACCGTGTATTATATACTTCAATTTCAGCCGTTCGAAAACTCGTACCGGACCCTGTTTCTTTTTCTCCCTGTTTTTCAATCACGCGTCCGAGCTCATTTCAGGAATCAACCTGTTCGATTTCGCCTCAAATAACGAGATTTAACACATTTTTCACGATAATCCGAGTTTCGGCGAATGTTGGTTTGTGGCACACCGGCACCCCCAAATGTCTTCCGTTGGTGCTCAAACTTTGCGTGGCCGCTTTATCTGACCCGAGAAACTTTATATGTGATTTCCGGAGAATTTTTATCCGGGACCTCGGAATCCCGAAAAACCGTGTATTATACACTTCAATTTCAGCCGTTCGGAAGGTCGTACCGGACCCTGTTTCTTTTTCTCCCTGTTTTTCAATCACGCGTCCGAGCTCATTTCAGGAATCAACCTGTTCGATTTCGCCTCAAATAACGAGATTTAACACATTTTTCACGATAATCCGAGTTTCGGCGAATGTTGGTTTGTGGCACACCGGCACCTCCAAATGTCTTCCGTTGGTGCTCAAACTTTGCGTGGCCGCTTTATCTGACCCGATAAACTTTATATGTGATTTCCGGAGAATTTTTATCCGGGACCTCGGAATCCCGAAAAACCGTGTATTATACACTTCAATTTCAGCCGTTCGGAAGGTCGTAGCGGACCCTGTTTCTTTTTCTCCCTGTATTTCAATCACGCGTCCGAGCTAATTTCAGGAATCAACCTGTTCGATTTCAGCCTCAAATAACGAGCTTTAACACATTTTTCACGATAATCCGAGTTTCGGCGAATCTTTGGTTCAGGCACACCAAGCACCCCCAAATGTCTTCCGTTGGTGCTCAAACTTTGCGTGGCCGCTTTATCTGACCCGAGAAACTTTATATGTGATTTCCGGAGAATTTTTATCCGGGACCTCGGAATCGTTAAAAACCGTGTATTATACACTTCAATTTCAGCCGTTCGGAAGGTCGTACCGGACCCTGTTTCTTTTTCTCCCTGTTTTTCAATCACGCGTCCGAGCTCATTTCAGGAATCAACCTGTTCGATTTCAGGAATCAACCTGTTCGATTTAAGCCTCAAATAACGAGCTTTAACATATTTTTCACGATAATCCGAGTTTCGGCGAATCTTTGGTTTTGCACAACGGCACCCCCAAATGTCTTCGTTGGTGCTCAAACTTTGCGTGGTCGCTTTATCTCGACCCGAGGAAATTTCTATGTGATTTCGGAGAATTTTTTTCGGGACTCAGGAATCCCGAAAAACCGTGTATTATACACTTCAATTTCAAATTGTTCGGAAAGTCGTTCCGGACCCTGTTTCTTTTTCTCCATGTTAATCAATCACGTGTCCGAGCGCATTTCAGGAATCAAGCTGTTCGATTTCAGGAATCAACCTGTTCGATTTCAGGAATCAACCTGTTCGATTTCAGCCTCAAATAACGAGCTTTAACACATTTTTCACGATAATCCGAGTTTGGGCGAATGCTGGTTTGTGGCACACCGGCACCACCAAATGTCTTCCTTTTTCTCTCAAGCTTTGCGTGGCCGCTTTATCTGACCCGAGGAACATTCTATGTGATTTCCGGAAAATTTTGTTCTGGGACCCCGGAATCCCGAAAAACCGTGTATTATATACTTCAATTTCAGCCGTTCAAAAACTCGTACCGGACCCTGGTTCTTTTTCTCCCTGTTTTTCAATCACGCGTCCGAACTCATTTCAGGAATCAACCTGTTCGATTTCGCCTCAAATAACGAGATTTAACACATTTTTCACGATAATCCGAGTTTCGGCGAATGCTGGTTTGTGGCACACCGACACCCCCAAATGTCTTCCGTTGGTGCTCAAACTTTGCGTGGCCGTTTTATCTGACCCGAGAAACTTTATATGTGATTTCCGGAGAATTTTTATCCGGGACCTCGGAATCCCGAAAAACCGTGTATTATACACTTCAATTTCAGCCGTTCGGAAGGTCGTACCGGACCCTGTTTCTTTTTCTCCCTGTTTTTCAGTCACGCGTCCGAGCTCATTTCAGGAATCAACCTGTTCGATTTCAGGAATAGACCTGTTCGTTTTCAGCCTCAAATAACGAGTTTTAACACATTTTTAACGATAATCCGAGTTTCTGCGAATGCTGGTTTGTGGCACACCGGCACCCCCAAATGTCTTCCGTTGATGCTCAAACATTGCGTGACCGCTTTATCTGACCCGAGGAACTTTCTATGTGATTTCCGGAGAATTTTGTTCCGGGATCCTGGAATCCCGAAAAACCGTGTATACACTTCAATTTCAGCCGTTCGGAAAGTCGTACCGGATCCTGTTTCTTTTTCTCCCTGTATTTCAATCACGCATCCGAGCTCATTTCAGGAATCAACCTGTTCGATTTCAGGAATCAACCTGTTCGATTTCAGCCTCAAATAACGAGATTTAACACATTTTTCACGATAATCCGAGTTTCGGCGAATACTGGTTTGTGGCACACCGGCACCCCCAAATGTCTTCCGTTGATGCTCAAACTTTGCGTGGCTGTTTTATCTGACCCGAGAAACTTTATATGTGATTTCCAGAGAATTTTTATCCGGGACCTCGGAATCCCGAAAAACCGTGTATTATACACTTCAATTTCAGCCGTTCGGAAGGTCGTACCGGACCCTGTTTCTTCTTCTCCCTGTTTTTCAATCACGCGTCCGAGCTCATTTCAGGAATCAACCTGTTCGATTTCAGGAATCAACCTGTTCGATTTCAGCCTCAAATAACGAGCTTTAACACATTTTTCACGATAATCCGAGTTTCGGCGAATGCTGGTTTGTGGCACACCGGCACCCCCAAATGTCTTCCGTTGATGCTCAAACTTTGCGTGACCGCTTTATCTGACCCGAGGAACTTTCTATGTGATTTCCGGAGAGTTTTGTTCCCGGATCCCGGAATCCCGAAAAAGCGTGTATACACTTCAATTTCAGCCGTTCGGAAGGTCGTACCGGACCCTGTTTCTTTTTCTCCCTGTTTTTAAATCACGCATCCGAGCTCGTTTCAGGAATCAACCTGTTCGATTTCAGGAATTAACCTGTTCGACTTCAGCCTCAAATAACGAGATTTAACACATTTTTCACGATAATCCGAGTTTCGGCGAATGTTGGTTTGTGGCACACCGGCACCCCCAAATGTCTTCCGTTGGTGCTCAAACTTTGCGTGGCCGCTTTATCTGACCCGAGAAACTTTATATGTGATTTCCGGAGAATTTTTATCCAGGACCTCGTAATCCCGAAAAACCGTGTATTATACACTTCAATTTCAGCCGTTCGGAAGGTCGTAGCGGACCTGTTTCTTTTTCTCCCTGTATTTCAATCACGCGTCCGAGCTAATTTCAGGAATCAACCTGTTCGATTTCAGCCTCAAATAACGAGCTTTAACACATTTTTCACGATAATCCGAGTTTCGGCGAATGCTGGTTTGTGGCACACCGGTACCCCCAAATGTCTTTCGTTGGCGCTCAAACTTTGCGTGGTCGCTTTATTTGACCCGAGGAACTTTCTATGTGATTTCCGGAGAATTTTGTTCAGGGACCCCGGAATTCCGAAAAACCGTGTATTATACACTTCAATTTCAAACTGTAGTTCGGAAGGTCGATCAGGACCCGTTTCTTTTTCTCCCTGTTTTTCAATCACGCGTCCGAGCTCATTTCAGGAATCAACCTGTTCGATTTCAGAAATCAACCTGTTCGATTTCAAGAATCAACCTGTTCGATTTCAGCCTCAAATAACGAGTTTTAACACATTTTCACGATAATCCGAGTTTCGGCGAATGCTGGTTTGTGGCACACCGGCACCACCAAATGTCTTCCGTTTTTTCTCAAGCTTTGCGTGGCCGCTTTATCTGACCCGAGGAACATTCTATGTGATTTCCGCAAAATTTTGTTCCGGGACCCCGGAATCCAGAAAAACCGTGTATTATACACTTCAATTTCAGCCGTTCGAAAGCTCGTACCGGACCCTGTTTCTTTTTCTCCCTGTTTTCCAATCACGCGTCCGAGCTCATTTCAGGAATCAACCTGTTCGATTTCAGCCTCAAATAACGAGATTTAACACATTTTTCACGATAATCCGAGTTTCGGTGAATGCTCGTTTGTGGCACACCGACACCCCCAAATGTCTTCCGTTGGTGCTCAAACTTTGCGTGGCCGCTTTATCTGACCCGAGGAACTTTATATGTGATTTCCGGAGAATTTTTATCCGGGACCCCGGAATCCCGAAAAACCATGTATTATACACTTCAATTTCAGCCGTTCGGAAGGTCGTACCGGACCTTGTTTCTTTTTCTCCTTGTTTTTCAATCACGCGTCCGAGCTCATTTCAGGAATCAACCTGTTCGATTTCAGCCTCAAATAACGAGCTTTAACACATTTTTCACGATAATCCGAGTTTCGGCGAATCTTTGGTTTCAGGCACACCGGCAGACCCCAAATATCTTCCGTTGATGCTCAAACTTTGCGTGACCGCTTTATCTGACCCTAGGAACTTTCTATGTGATTTCCGGAGAATTTTGTTCCGGGATCCTGGAATCCCGAAAAACCGTGTATACACTTCAATTTCAGCCGTTCGGAAGGTCGTACCGGACCCTGTTTCTTTTTCTCCCAGTATTTCAATCACGCATCCGAACTCATTTCAGGAATCAACCTGTTCGATTTCAGGAATCAACGTGTTCGATTTCAGCCTCAAATAACGAGCTTTAACATAATTTTCACGATAATCCGAGTTTGGCGAATCTTTGGTTTCAGGCACAACAAAGACCCCAAATGTCTTCGATTGGTGCTCAAACTTTGCGTGGCCACTTTATCGACCCGAGGAAATTTTTATGTGATTTCCGGAGAATTTTGTTCCGGACTCAGGAATCCCGAAAAAACCGTGTATTATACGGTTCAATTTCAACTGTTCGGAAAGTCGACAGGACCCTGTTTCTTTTTCTCCCTGTTTTTCAATCACGCGTCCGAGCGCCTTTCAGGAATCAACTTGTTCGATTTCAGGAATCAACGTGTTCGATTTCAGGAATCAACCTGTTCGATTTCACCCTCAAATAACGAGCTTTAACACATTTTTCACGATAATCCGAGTTTCGGCGAATGCTGGTTTGTGGCACACCAGCACCACCAAATATCTTCCGTTTTTTCCCAAGCTTTGCGTGGCCGCTTTATCTGACCCGAGGAACATTCAATGTGATTTGCGGAAAATTTTGTTCCGGGACCCCGGAATCCCCAAAAACCGTGAAGTATACACTTCAATTTCAGCCGTTCGAAAGCTCGTACCGGACCCTGTTTATTTTTCTCCCTGTTTTTCAATCACGCGTCCGAGCTCATTTCAGGAATCAACTGTTCGATTTGACCTCAAATAACGAGATTTAACACATTTTTCGGGATAATCCGAGTTTCGGCGAACTTTGGTTTTCAGGCACACCAAGCACCCCCAAATGTCTTCCGTTGGTGCTCAAACTTTGCGTGGCCGCTTTATCTCGACTCGAGAAACTTTATATGTGATTTCCGGAGAATTTTTATCCGGACGTCTGAATCCCGAAAAACCGTGTATTATACACTTCAATTTCAAACCGTTCGGAAGGTAAATCAGGACCCCGTTTCTTTTTCTCCTCGTTTTTCAATCACGCGTCCGAGATCATTTCAGAATCAACCTGTTCGATTTCAGGAATCAACCAGTTCGATTTCAGCCTCAAATAACGAGCTTTAACACATTTTTAACGATAATCCGAGTTTCGGCGAATGCTGGTTTGTGGCACACCGGCACCCACAAATGTCTTCCGTTGATGATCAAACTTTGCGTGACCGCTTTATCTGACCCGAGGAGCTTTCTATGTGATTTCCGGAGAATTTTGTTCCGTGATCCCGGAATCCCGAAAAACCGTGTATACACTTCAATTTCAGCCGTTCGGAAGGTCGTACCGGACTCTGTTTCTTTTTCTCCCTGTTTTTAAATCACGCATCCGAGCTCATTTCAGGAATCAACCTGTTCGATTTAAGGAATCAACCTGTTCGATTTCAGCCTCAAATAACGAGCTTTAACACATTTTTCACGATAATCCGAGTTTCGGCGAATGCTGGTTTGTGGCACACCGGTACCCCCAAATGTCTTCCGTTGGCGCTCAAACTTTGCGTGGTCGCTTTATCTGACCCGAGAAACTTTCTATGTGATTTCCGGAGAATTTTGTTCCGGGACGACGGAATTCCGAAAAACCATGTATTATTGTAGACACCTCGTTTCTGCACCTCCCGCAAACCACCCGGTGATGATTGGGCCGCATGTTTGATTCGCGGAACGATTTGTGACAGTTCGTAAGATTATTGTCAAGTGTTTGCTCAAATATTAATGTCAACCTCTTAGTTGTCATCTACGTCCTGATACGGTCGTTTTGGCAGTAATTAGAGTATATTCGGAGTCCGGGTAAAAAAAAACGTCTCCATTTTCTGATAGCTGTTAAATCCCGAGCCAGAATGTTCTGGAATGTTCCGGATATTTCCATTCCATATTTCACAAATTTTATCTTTTGGCAAATAATATCCCGTAATATTCAAAAGATAACCGAATTATTTCCGTCCTACCATAACTCAAACGCGGAAATCTTTCTTCAAACAGAGGAAACCTCTCGGGAAAGACGACGGCAGGCAGTGCCGCGCCTCTTCCAAAAGACGCAGTGGCGCCTGGCCTCTTCCCAGGCCCTTCTTTGCATGATTTACGTATCTTTTTTATATCTTTCCGAGATTCACTTCCAAAGGGTCTCCGAAACCCTATTCCTTCACGTGATTAGTATAAATAGGAGCTTTCGTTCCTCATATTTCTCACGCGAGTGTCCGCCCTTCTCTTCTCCCTTTGCATTCTAGACTTCGTTCTTACTAATTGGCGCCTACGTGCTTGGACTTCCGACCACGTAAGCTCGGATCTTTCCGGGTACCAGCCTCTCCGTTGTATGACCGACCAATTTGACCAACTACACAACAATCAATCAATTTAATTAATCAATCGTTTTCCTCTTACGAGGGCACTCTTTCCTTGCATACGCGTCGAGCATTCACTAGTCGATTTTCTTAGTTCATCTCGTTCCATCAACATGTAAGTCTGAGGGTGTATATTCCTCTTTTGTTTATCGTATTTTACTTATTGTATAATCACCATTGTAAGATTTATGTCAAAAACACCATTAAAACCGATTTCTAAAACCGTCTTTAAAGAAACCTGTTTTTACGGATTTCCGAGAGATGACGGCCGAGAAAAGACGCAAAGAATCGCCGCGCCTCTTGAAGGAGCGCAGTTCGCTGCGCCTCTTCGTAGGGCCGCGCAGATTCTCGCTTCTTTTCTTCTTCTTCTTCCCCTCTCGTAATTCGTCTTTCGTTTATATTTGCTTTCAATTGTTTTCCGTTGATTCGTTCACATCGTCATTAATAATTTCATATGTATATTATTCATTCATCATTAACATGTTTAATTCATCATTGTTCCGACTTAAATCCTAAATAATCAATATTTACGGGTTTTCGTCTTTAATATTCAAACCCGGATTTTAGAAGTTCAATCTGTTCATATTGGGTTTCTGAGATTCGTCATTGATATATTTGCATCCATGTTCGTCATCATTCGTCATGTTTAGTCTAATTAATTGTTTAGTTTGTTCCATTCACCGATGCCACTAATTAATCATTCATTAACATCGTCCCTTCACATAAATAATCCGTTTAGTTTCCGTCTCATCCATGTTTTACTGTTTTTATGACCATCATTCACATGTAATTAATACATTAAATCACTTTCATCCGAGTCAATTATCAAATCAATCCTTAAAATTACCAATCGACATTAACGATTTGCGATTCGCCATTAGCCAGAACTCACCCTTGGAAAGACGCAAAGAATCGCCGCGCTCTCTTCCGAGGGCTAGTCTCTCTTTGCTTTGTTCAGATGATTTCGCCCCCGAACTCCGTTTCTGCCTTGACCTAGTATAATTAGTTTACAAATTAATCTACTAATATCCGTAATGTCGCTAATTCCTGTTCGTTAATTTATTTATTTATTTCTTTTATTCTTTCGTTCCTTTTTCTTAAATCATCCGTTTTAAGGGTGCTTTCGACATAAATCGCCTATTCCAATGTAATTAATGTAATTTTCATTATTGTAATTCTTCTTTTATTACTTTTATCATTTGTAGGTTTTCATATGTAAATCGACATTAAATTCTACTTCGACCCAATTGTATGCTAATTACGTGTCAACCGACTTAGCCTAATTCTCACATGCTAGGATTAAAACTTGGATGTTGCATTGCATGCATTATAGCCGACGATATATCAAGTACGAATAAACTCCCTAATCATTAGTAGAGGCCGCTATCGAGGCGGGCGGGATTAGGTGTTCGATCAAAAGAGCTTCCTAATACGTACCCTCACCCCTTACTCCAGATCTCCGTGAGCACCCGTGTTCATTGGCATCCACGAGAGTCATTCTAGACATAGAATGATAAGGGTAACGATTGCTTAGTGTTCATGTCACTACTTTGTGTCTTGACATGACACGAGGTATTCGAACGGTTCCAATTTCCCATAAAAATTGGTGGCGACTCCTTACAAAATGCAAACGCTTGTCCCTCGTTTCTCACCAAGCGCCCCCGTGGGCGGCCCGCTGTCCACAGTTTGGCGACTCCACTGGGGATAATACACTTACGTGTAGCAAGGGTGAAACTTGACCAAGGTTAGGGAATAAGTTTGTACAAGACAATTGTCGGTTTTCATAACTCGGTCTTCCTAGACCGTTTTATTCGGCCTTCCTAGGCCCAACCCAACCCATTCGACCAATCGTCCCGTCTAAACGGTCCTAATTCCTATTTGGGCCTAAGGATGGATAGCGATTGACGTCATCCATACCATGATGCTTACTCTTGTTTGTATCAAGAGCCTTCACTACTTGAGGAAATGGACTAGGAATCGGCCTTACTCTTGTTTGGCACGAGCCTCTCCACAGACTTCGGGTTTGATGGTTCGGTATGGCAACCCACCCTTTAAACCAAAACCCTTTTAAATGCACTTAGCATCCCGTTGTAATGCTTGTATAAATATGTAAACCTTACGTGATCACCATTTCTAAACAAAGCCATGACGAATTTTCAAAAATTCAAAATCCTCATTTTCAAACAAAAATTTCGAAAAATTAGGCCTTTAATTAGCGCAAAATCCGGTCAAAACTCTGTCCGTTTGTCAAGTCAAAATTCGGGCCACAAGCCCATTTCAAAACCTCACTTCGAGTCCACTCCTACAACTACACTACAGTTGACTAGGACACACATTTTCAAAGACCTTGTCTTTCTTCAAAACTCACTCAACACGAGTGGCACACACCCACTTCACGAGTCAAATCTTTTCCTCTTTTAGCTAGTGTGATATAATGGTCGATCGTGTTTTGATTCGTCGCCGATCTCTTATCCAGTTTCCAAGATGCCTGGGTCAAGTGATGAAATGAACCTCCAGCAAATTCAAGAAAGTAATGATCGAATCCTGGCCGCGATAACCCAAATGCAAATCACTCAAGAACAAACCTATGACCGCCTTGAGCTTATCGAAGGCCGTATCTTTGATGTAGAGGGGAAGCTACCTCCCCCTAAAGGTGGAGTGCTACAATTTTCCGATGACGAGTCTAAAGATGAGAATCCTGTCCTAGGAACAACTGCAGCTGAGAAAAGACTCCAATACCTAGAGGAGCAATTGATGTACCTTAAGGGGGATGACATTTACAGGGAGAACAATCGCAAGTATGAAGCCGTCAATTCCAAATTGCCCACTAACTTTAGCATGACGGATATCCCTAAGTTTAAAGGACATGAGAACCCTTTGAACCACATCCGCGCCTTCAAGGACTACATGTCTATCAAAGGCATCAAACCCGAGATGTTCTTAAGGATCTTTCCTTCATCTCTTGACACCATCCCAAAGCAATGGTTCTACACTTTAGATCACAAAAAGGTCGCTACTTGGGAAGACGCCGCGATCGAGTTCTCGAAACAATACGCGGATAATGCCGAGATCCAAGTCAACATGCGTACTCTAGAGGTTCTTACCCAAAATGACAAAGAAGGATTCACCGACTTCCTAAGTAGGTGGAGGAAGACTAGTACTCAACTAGTTGAACGCCCGGATGAGGCTACCCTCGTGGAAAAGTTCGTGGATAATCTCAAACCCATATATGCCAACCATTTGAGATATCAAAACATCAAGACCTTCAAGGACTTAACTGTACTAGGAACACGAATCGAAGATGACATCCGTAAAGGGCTCTTGTCCAAAACGGTAGGTCGAGGATATCAAGGGTCCACGAGTCGTTCATACGGCTCTACTAGCAAGACCGACGAAGTTAACCTTCTCGAGCCATCCAAGAAGACTAGCCCACCAAGGAAGTTCACGAACCTTGGGGACACATACTCCAACGCTCTAAAAAGGCTAATGAAGCAAGGTAAACTCCAACCCATTGGACCTACTCCCGAACCCGAAATAAAGTCCAAGTTCTGGGATGAAAACTCCTACTGTGAATACCATAGGGGCAAAGGGCACGACACAGAAAAATGCTACAAGTTGAAACACGTGCTTCAGGATATGATTGAAGACGGTCGACTTCCAATTCCACCAGGAGGTAAGCCCAACAACACTCAGAATCCTCTTGGAGTTCTAGTGATTACAAGTGACGAATCTACCTTAGATTGCTTACATCTCATTTCTCCCACCGAAAATGAAATTCATGCAATTGAGAAAGAAAGACTCTACTCTACCATCTCCCCTACCATTTCCGACTTCATCGCATGGGCAAGGAGTGTAGATAGACAAGTGTGGGAACTAGAAAACATGGTAACGACCTTACGCGATCCCAATGCAACGCCTAAAGAACGTGTACCATTGATCTTCTCTCAAAATGCTACTATGCAAGAGGTAGTCGCCGTGGTGGATAAACTAGTTGATCAAATCATACAACTAGAAAGTGATATCATGAGAATGAAGGAACTAGCTGCAATCAATGGGGTGTGGGCCGATGACGATGAAGACGAATACCTCATTGAAAACTCCTTGGTCAAGGAAATAGTCCAAAATGGTGAAGACCAAGATGTGGATCACCTAACTCGTTCGGGCCGCCCATATCAAAGCGCCACTCAAAACGGTCCAACCAATGTCATCACACCAAATGACAACGAAGACGACCCCACTGATCATTTGCTCAAGCAATTACAGAAAACCAAGGCTGATCTTTCAGTCTGGCAACTAGTGGCAAGCTCATTTCCGCATCGCCAAGCTTTACTGCAAGCTTTGGCCAAATTGAATGTAGCGCATAACTCTACTCCCGAAGATGTAGTCAACTTGGTCTTCCAAGAGCCACCGAAGCTAAGTAATCCTATTACTTTCTCAGATGAAGACTTGCCACCTTTTGGCGCTAGTCACAACCTTGCTCTATACATCACCGTCATTTGCCTAAAGAAGAATGTGCCAATGACTTTGGTAGATGATGGCTCCGCAGTCAACGTCATACCTCTCAAAACGGCATATAAACTAGGTATGAAAGAGTCGGATTGGACTCCCACCAATCAAGGTGTACGGACATATGACGGTACGCGACCAATCGAGCGAAAAGTCAACTTCCAAATAGTGGACATCGAAGCTTCATTCAACATACTTCTGGGAAGGCCTTGGATTCACGCTTCCAAAGCGGTAACATCCACCCTTCACCAAAAGATCAAGATCCCACTCAATGGCAAAGTTGTGACGATCACTTCGTCACCTATCAAGGCAATAATTGAGAAGCAATCAAACAATCAAGTCCTTGCAGATCCCATATACGAACTTGGGGGCTTCCAAAGTGTGAATGTCATAGAAAGTGAGTTGGCACCCTTATACTATAATCCCTACTCCAACTTGGTGGTCAACCACATACTTAAGAATCAGGGATACTTCCCTGGAATGCCTTTAAATCCAGTTCGGAAAAACACCTTCGCACCATACAAGAAAGGAAACTCGACAAGGATACCACTTGGGTTAGGATACAAACCCACAGCTGAAGAAGTTCTCGAAATGCTCGCTCAAGTCCAAAATCGCAAGTACGTGGGAGTCCAAATGAGGCCATATCTCCCCACCTTAAATGGGTACTTCGTTCAAGAAGGAAGTTCAGAACTCTTTCATGGGTTTCCCGAACCTTGGCATTATCTTGAGAGGAAGTTAGCCGGAATCGAGATCTTTCACGATTGCTACTTCATCCCTCCCGAAACGGTTCCTACCGTCAAAACCCGTCAAGCACCCTGCTTCGACGAACAAGCCGTTAGCCTATTATTTGGAGAGGACCGATTCATTAGGGCCGCGCAGGATGATATCATTACTATGATACTTCAGGACGATCGCTTCAACCCCACCGCGTTGATCACGTAAATCGACACAAAGCAAAGCAGAAAGGATGGAGGAAATCTATCAAATGGACCAACAACCAAGGAAGGCTCTTCAAGCTCACTCTCGGAGAAGGAGAAATGTTCAAAGGAGAACCAGAAGACGACGAGTTCGAGTCGGAGTCGGAGTCGGAGTCGAGTCTGAGTCTCAGAGAAGTCATTAGAGAGTCTACTCCCGTTGTCATCCCTACTCCCTTCGTTTCTCCTAGCCTAGCATCGAGTAGTCACGGTAGTTCGGGAATGCCCCAACCATCGTTCCTTTGCCGCCACCGACCATGGATCGGTTGGCTTCTTTGTTTCAACTTTACTTAAATCTTAATATGAATAAATCAGGTTCGCTTTACTCTCGTGTTCTTTCGAGTGCAATTCTGTTTATGATGATACCGAGGATGACCAAGACCCAGACTTGACCGAAATACCTCCCTACGTAGCCAAAGAAATATTACGAGAAGGGGAAGGGGAAGGGGGACCAAAGAATAGAGGACACCGAACCCATCAACGTAGGAACCGAACTAGAACCCAAAGAACTTAGGATAGGGACTACCTTGAGCTCTACCGAAAGGGCCGACTTCATAGACCTCCTAAATGAATTCAAAGACGTTTTCGCTTGGTCCTACAAAGACATGCCAGGGATCGACAGGGATATCGCCGAACATAGGATTCCGATTAAGCCGGGTTTCAAGCCCGTGAAACAGAAGCTTCGACGAATGAGAACAGAATGGGCTCTAAAGATTAAGGAGGAAGTTGATAAGCAATTCAAAGCCGGGTTCATCAAAGTTTCCGAGTACTCTGACTGGGTAGCCAACATAGTACCCGTACCCAAAAAGGATGGGAGAATCCGTGTTTGTGTTGACTTCAGGGACCTAAACAAAGCAAGTCCGAAAGATGATTTCCCTCTACCTCACATTGACATATTGGTGGGACAATCGTAGACCACGCATTACTATCCTTCATGGATGGGTATGCGGGTTATAACCAAATCAAGATGGCCATGGAAGATATGCACAAGACAACTTTCGTCACCCAATGGGGAACCTATTGCTATACAAGAATGCCATTCGGATTAATCAACGCCGAGCTACATACCAACGCACCGCAACTACACTCCTACATGACATGATGCACAAAGAAGTTGAGGTATATGTAGATGATATGATCGTCAAATCCAAGGAAAGAGAGGGACACATTGCAAACCTTCGCAAGTTCTTCGCAAGGCTACGAAAGTACAACATGAGACTCAATCCTCAGAAATGCACATTTGGGGTAACATCCGGAAAACTCCTGGGATACGTCGTTAGCCAACGTGGTATAGAAATAGATCCCTCGAAAATCAAAGCTCTGATCGAAATGCCACAACCTCAAACAGAAAAGAAGTCAGGGGATTCCTGGGAAAGGTACAATACATAAGTCGATTCATATCGAAACTTACTATGATTTGCGAGCCTATCTTCAAGAAACTCAAGAAAACAGACCACACCATGTGGGATGATGATTGTCAAAAGGCGTTTGACCTAATCAAGGAGATATTGGCTAAACCACCAGTGCTCATGCCACCACAACGAGATCAACCTCTTGGTTTATATCTCACAGTAACTGAAACCGCCATGGGCGCTATGCTAGCTCAAACTGTAGGAAGTGAAGAAAGAGCTATTTACTATCTAAGTAAGAAGTTTTTGGAATATGAGTGCAAATACTCGCAACTCGAAAAGACATGCCTCGCTCTTGTGTGGGCAACGAAGAAGCTACGTCACTACATGCTTAGCTACTCCGTCAAGATATATTCCAAAATGGATCCAGTCAAATACCTCTTCGAGAAACCCGTCCTCAACGGACGCCTTGCAAGGTGGACTCTGATGCTCTCAGAATTCGACCTTAAATATGTGCCACTAAAAGTCATAAAAGGTCGCGCCATCGCCGAATTCTTCGCAGAAAATCCTATCAACGATGCGCAAACCATAGACACTTGGTCATTTCCCGACGAGGATATACTCCAAACAGACGTAGACTCGTGGGACCTATACTTTGATGGGGCATCAAATTTAAGAGGATTCGGAATAGGAGTGTTGCTCATTTCTCCTGAAGGTGAGCATACACCAATCGCTGTCAAACTCGACTTCGAGGTGACAAACAACGCTGCAGAGTATGAAGCTTGTCTCATTGGACTTCAAGCAGCAGTAAGCTTAGGCATCAAAAACCTCCGAGTACATGGGGATTCATCACTGATTATCAATCAAGTTACAGGGTCCTGGAAAATCCGAAGCGAAAGCCTCGCACCCTATCAAGCTAGGATAGACCAAGTGGCTTAATTCTTTGATCACGTAACCTACCTACACCTACCTCGGGAAGAAAATCAATTCGCAGACGCTCTTGCGAAACTGGCATCTTTGATAAATATGCCTGACCATATGGTAGAAATGCCTTTGTGTATTGAACGACGATCAGAACCGGCTTATGTCCATCAAATCACCGATGAAGAAGAAATCGCACAGGAACCCTGGTTCCAAGCGATCCTGGATTTCAAGCTTAATGGTACCTATCCACCGGATATGGACAAAAGGGGACAACGTGCTATACGCCTACTAGCTTCCCAATACATCCTGATGCAAGGAGAGTTATACAAAAGAACACCTCTTGGTGTAGTCCTACGTTGCCTTGATCATTCACAGGCACGAAAGGTGATAGAAGAAGTCCACGACGGAGAATGCGGTCCTCACATGAGTGGGCCCATGATGGCAAAGAAAATCACACGTTTAGGGTATTATTGGACCACAATGGAATCCGATTGCATTAAATACGTGAGACGTTGTCACAATTGCCAAATCTTCGGGAACGTACAACACGTCCCTCCTTCGTTGCTATACACGATGACATCTCCTTGGCCATTTTCCGCATGGGGAATTGACATAATCGGGAAGATAACCCCAGCCGGAACAGGAGGTCACTGTTTCATTCTAGTAGCAATTGACTATTTCACCAAGTGGGTAGAAGCTGTGACACCCCTCGATAGGGCATCAAAATTAAAGCGGAAAATACGAGATTTTTTTTAAAACCTTTTTAAAAGCTTAAAGTGCGAAATCCACCATAAGCGATCAAACAAAAATGAAAAGAAAGGTAATTAAGTTTTACAATTTAAAACAAGTGCGTTGGGGAAAAGATATCCCACGAATAAACACAAGTCTAACGATAGGTGAGTCTAAGCAACCTATAACTAAGGTCCAAGGGTCAACGTTCTCGCTAGCTCACACGTCTTCCCATAATCTTGCATCACAAACCTGTCATTCACGTAAACATGAACGCCACAGTCAGTGGGGAGTAACTCAGGGTTCTCCCAGCCACAATATGTCGAAATGCACATAAGCAAGAACTTAATTAAACATATTAATCATGCATCATACTTGAATGATATGAGCAAGGGAACATAACGATAATCATGACGATATAGGCATGTTGCATTCTTAATGAGATAGGCATCGAATCATATGAAGAAAGTAAATAACGGATCAATTAAATAGAAAATACATGGATGGAAACCAATAGCCATTCCTTTGAAAACCTCTCAACAACCATAGCACGGGACGTGGCTACTAATGTCACATTCATACTTATGGCTTACATCTCACCATAAGAACGGATGGGAACATCAATCCCGGCAATCATATCGCAACTAGGGGCTTGCATCACACCACTAGTATCCGATAGGACCAAGACTCTCACTAACAAGCATAGAAGACGTGCACTCTCGTATATAAGAACACACCAATGACCGTAACAAGCAAGACATTTACAAGCTTTGACTCAAAACAAGACAACCCTCTAAACTCCAACCTCTTGGTAGGACGACGATCATAATACGGTCCTAGTCTAAACCGGCGACTCTCGGGATGGACGACACCCGATTCGACAAACGATACCAAATCGTATCCAAGACTCGAAATATGGTACACCTAACCGTGCCCGAAAGTCGAGTAACCTCAAACGGAACCTTGTCACCTAACCGTGACCCCCGGTCCGAAGAGGCGGAAGGAAAATAGCCCAACTCGGAAACAATGGCACCTAACCGTGACCCAATGTCCGAGGGCAAGTAAATGAGGAATGTCGAGTAGTCACACAATGTAAACCGTCACACTCCGGTCACAAATACGAGTAACAATGATTGCACAAACATACGTAAATAATTCATGTGAAGCATGCATAAGTATAAGAGTAAAACAATTTATCAGGTGCGCTCTGCCGGTGTGGGCACCGGCTGCCGGCCCACCGGCAGAGGATACATGCTAAAGGTGAAACAAGGTAAAAATGCTGATGTGTGTGTTTTGCCGGTAGACCGGCGGCCGGCCCACCGGCAGGGAACACCTGCTATAGTCTCTTTTTGTTCAAAAAGGCACATTGTGTGTTCTCTGCCGGTTGACCGGCTGCCGGCCCACCGGCAGGGAACACCGCTAAATCTTTGAAATGTGTGTTTCGTACAGAGAGGCCGCCGCCCACCTACAGGGAACACACCCAGATAAAAAGGCACCACAATTACATTGTCCTCGCTGCCGGTTGGTAGACCGGCTGCCGGTCCACCGGCAGGGACATACATTGAACTTAATAAAACACAAGAGGCGCTTTGCCGGTTGGTAGACCGGCTGCCGGTCCACCGGCAAAGTCATGCAAATGCTAAATTCTTCTTATTTTTCAACTTGGGAAGGCAAGGTCTCGCTGCCGGTTGGTAGGCCGGCTGCCGGCCCACCGGCAGGGACTCCCTGTACACGAAAACAACAATAAACCACATCCAATATCCTCCAAATTCAATTATCTTTCATTTAATCATTTCATGCTCCTCTAATATGATGAATACTCAGAAAATTACCACTTTCAAGATGTAATTAGCATATGGGGTTGTTTATCAATCTTTAAAATAAGGTTTAACCATGTAATTATGAGGGAATTCCTCTAAGACAAGTCTCATATTTCAACAAGGCACAAAACTACTCCTTAACATGTGAGGATTACCATACAAGCATTCTACCCAACATCAAATCACCAAAGGGCATGAAAGACATCAAATTTGACATTCATGTGAGTCTAATACTACACAATTCACACAATTTTAACATAAAAGTCGAGTAACCCATCACCGTTACCTTTTTGCTCTTTAATCCATAATAGACTCGTCTACCTTTCAAGAATCCACTTCCGGGTCAACTAAACTTTCTCCTAAACATAAGAAAACACAAAATAAGACTAAAAATCGAAACTAGAAAAAGGGACCGAGTATAAAATGGCTCGACAGCCCTATGCATGGAGGAAAGTCGGACTCTTTCTTACCTAGAAAGATGGAGGGCGATGAGAGGAAGAGATAGACGCGAAAATCACTTAATTTGGATAAGAATTGAGCAAGTTATGGTGTTTTGAAGTTTTGAAAGGTAGATGTATAAAAATGGTGTTTGTTGTTGAGGAGAATTTCAGAAAAATAATGAGGGAGATGAAGTTGTGAGGTATTATGTGAGGGTTTTATGAAAAGAAAAGAGAAGGAGAAAAAGCCCATAAGTTGTAACAAGCCCAACAAATCAAATTGAGTCGGTTTCCACTAGAATTTTCGTCTCAAGCCTACTATAACTCAAGACGGAGAATAATATTATTATTATTATTATCCGCCCAAAATATTTATTTTATATAACTTAAGAATTAAAATATAATATTTATAAAAATCATATTTAATAATAAAATTAATTAAATTAAATAATCTAAAATATAAATAAGACAATAGAACGGTTAATTAAATTATATTTGCCAAAATGGAAAATTCGCGGGTGTTACAGAAGCGGCTTCTTACACCGCTCTTACGGCTAAAAATGTGGCAAAGTTCATACAGAACAACATCATCTGTCGATATGGTTGCCCACATGAGATCATCAGCGATAATGGGTCACACTTCCAAGCTGAAACCGAACAATTGCTAGCCAAATACAAGATCAAACATCACCACTCTTCGCCCTAT
Organism: Silene latifolia; assembly: GCF_048544455.1. Taxonomy (NCBI): domain Eukaryota; kingdom Viridiplantae; phylum Streptophyta; class Magnoliopsida; order Caryophyllales; family Caryophyllaceae; genus Silene; species Silene latifolia. The sequence continues at coordinate 1,425,131 of NC_133527.1, forward strand.
AGACCACAGACTAACGGCGCGGTAGAGGCGGCAAACAAGAACGTTGTCACAATTCTCAAGAAAATGACTGACAACTATAGAGATTGGCCAAGCAAGATACCCTTTGCTTTATGGGGATATCGTACATCAGTAAGGACGCCCACTGGGGCTACTCCCTTCTATTTGACCTACGGCATGGAGGCCGTACAACCAGTCGAGCTAGAAATACCATCCTTGCGTATTCTACTCGAAAGTCAAATCCCTGAAGCCGATTGGAAGAGGGATAGATATGAAGAACTCATCCTCCTGGATGAACGTAGGCTACGTGCCTTACATAATGTCCAAACATATCAAGCACGCATCAAACGAGCTTTCAACAAAAGGGTTAGACCAAGAAACATCAAAGAAGGAGACTTAGTACTCAAATCGGTTAGAGCTCTTCTACCCGTCGACCCAAGGGGAAAATTCAAACCCAATTGGGCCGGACCATACCTAGTCAAATCCATACTTCCAGGAGGTGCGGTTAGAATCACAGACTTAGATGGGAACGAGTTTTCGAACCCCACAAACCTCGATCAACTGAAACGATACTATGCCTAGAATAGGACAAAAACGCGCCTCGCGTAAACCCATGTGTCGCTCTTGTGGCACTAAATAAACGGCCCCTGGCCAAGCTGACATAAGCTAAGTGTCACCATGCTCTTGCATTTTGGCAATATTGTCATTCTCGTATCATCAAATGAACTAAATTCGCACCTTGAGAACAAAAGCTCATGCTTATTTTCTATGTTCATTACAAGCTCTTGCTTCGAACAATTATTCTTTTACATTTATTCGAACTACGCGCAAGGGTTTGATTTCGCTTCTTTAAGTGAATACGTAGGCAATCCTTCACCGGATTCAACCCAATATACCTAAAATGTAAATAGAAGGACATTTGCATTGCATTTGAAATTCGACAAGAATAATAAAAGAAAATCACAGCGGTTTCTTAACCATTCAACCTTTTTTATTCCATTCATTTTCTAATAATAATAGTACGTTGCATAATAAAAAATAGAATAGGCTAGGATTCTAAAAATCCCTCCTTTTTTATTACAACAATAATAATAATAACCAAATAATAAATAGCGACTCGGGCTATTCCTCCATCTTTCCCTTGCCCTTGTCATTCTTGTCATATTTCTTGTCACGACCTCGAGCCGGGCGCTCCTGCACCACTTCAGACCTAATCACCAACGGTCTTTCTCGAGGCCTGACTCTTCCATTCTGGCCAACCACCATTTCCGCAACAGGAGTAGTCTTTGATTTCTTCGAAGGATGAATGACCGGAAATCCAGCTTCTTCTTCTCCCTCTGTCAGATGCTTCTCCTTCTCTTTCTCTCCCTCGCGTACCTTGTAGTCGACAGGCTCGCGTTTCCTTAGTTTCTCGCGTTCTTCCGAAGTTGCAGCCTTTCTCCACCTCAGATAGGAATCCGACACCCACAAAGCATTGGCGGAGAAGCTCAAGAACCACATATTCCTTTGGGCCCATTTGATAGCCCATTCTCTTCGGCTCTCGGTGGTAAGCGCTACAGCAGTCTGCGGAACAGTATCAAGCCTCGGGATTGTCTGCTTCAGCCCAATCTGCCTCATCAATCTCTCCGGAAAGATGCATACCATGAACTCTAATCCCGGAATGCGCACGGACCTAGTGGGATCCAAAGAAGACACTCCAAAGGATGACTTGAGATGCCACCACGGTACAACCCACCTAATCAGCGGGCCATCATCACTCTTCAGCTTGTTCTTCCAATAGTCACAAACCCGGGAGAAGTCCACCATGTACAACCGCGTCCTCATCGCAATCATACGGGAATGATAGGAAAGTGCCTGAACTGGGGGCTCGAGCAGTCGAAGCCGTTCCATTAGCCAAACCTACCAAAAGCAGGTATTAGACACCCACGAAAAAAAAAAAAAAAAAAAAAAAAAAAAAAAAAAAAAAAAAAAAAAAAAAAAAAAAAAAAAAAAAAAACAAAACAAAAAACAAAAAACAAAAAACGAAAAAAAAAGAGAGTGTCTTTTACCTGTAAGATGACGGGACTCCCCAAGAATGGAAGATCGCGGTTGGATTTCCTATTATCCAAACCCAAGATAATCTCCCCTAAGCACAAGCAAGTCGGGTTCTGCGCACTCCATTTGCTCGATAAGACCCAAAAGACGGGGATCACCTCGCAAATCTTCATCAACATGTCCATGAAAGACATACACATGCAAAGAAACGAAGCCAAAGGCTCTCCTCCTGGCAACATAAGAGACTGTGGGGTCAGCTCTGTTGATGAATCGGTCTACAAAGTCCAGCATTCTCACGCCTTTCGGGGTAACCAAGCGGTCCACCTCGAGCCTAGTCAATCCGAGCAAGTCTCTGAATTTGGTCTTATACCCTTGTGAAGTGGAAGGAATAGCGGGTAAATGCTCAGGATCCCACCCACCAATAGCAGCGATTTCCTCCGGAAAAGGACAAATATCACCACCTGGGAACGCGAAAACATGACAATTTGGGTCCCAGTAGTCAAGACAAGCATCCAAGAACGGTTTTACCACCTTAATGAGTTTTAAACTCAATAGAGACCCAAGGTTATGAGCACCCATGTCGTGCTTCTCAACATTCGAAAATTCATTAGTCCATTCCTTCAAACGGATCTCCAAAGCATTCATGATGACAAATTTTCTCTTGAAAATTTATTTTGGGAGTTTTTTATGAGATTAACGGAGAAAAGACGGAAGAATTATATGATTTAAAGCTTCGTCGACGCTTCTATTTATACTAATTGCTGTTTCCAAAATCCGCCAGGAGAGACCAACTTGGGAACAGGCGCAGCGCCTGCTGCGCCTATTCAAAGCGACGCAGCTCATGCTGCGCCTCTCCCCCAGGGGTCATCTTCTGTGATTTCCGCGTTTGGATCTTTCCTAATTCTATAACGAATAATTTCCTATTCTTACGGGATTTTATTTTGGTAAACACGAGCAGTTTACCATGTTTCCAACTTCCTAAATTTGCGGGCACGCATTTCGAGGCGACGTCGACACCTTCGCCATTTTCATCACACTTAATTCCTTTTTTTAATTATTCTTAAGAAATAAAATTTCATTTCATAAGGTTATTCTAATTTCATTTTTTTTTATTTTAGGAAATAATTTCTCTTTTGTTTTCATTTCAACATTTTCATTTCTACACTTACAGATTTCTATTTTTTCTTTTTTAGGGGGTAACCCTCCCTACCGTCCGGTCATCTCTGACAAAATTTTTTTTTTTTGCTTTTTGCATTTTTGCACCTTTTGTATACTTTTGAGTCTCTTTTGCGTTAGTTAAGGCCATATGTGTATAAAATGTATGTTTTGCGTGATTCCCATGTAAATTTCGGCAGCATGACGGCGTAAAACCGTTGTCTACCAAACCTGTCCAAGAACTAACCTGCAGGTACAAGCAACACAACCCAGCAGCAAAGACACTCAGGCCATCATATATACAAATGTACAAGCAAACTGGGGGCTTGCGCCCCGAACCGGATCCAAAGTCCAAGCAAACTGGGGGCTTGCGCCTCAAACAAGTCCAAAAACGTTCAAAATCAGATGTACAAGTCCACAAAACTATGCCAAACTACTGATGGACACCCTCCAACTCGGCAACCCTCGCCGTAAGAGCAGCAATCTCGGCGTCCCGAAACTCGAGCTCCCTCGACAAGCGAGCCGTCTCCTCCCGAGACTGGGCCAACTCTCGCTCCAGCTCGCGGTCGCCCTGTAAACAACAAATTGGCTCATGTCAATCAACTCAAACAAAACTGAAAATCAAAATCAATCACAATAAATCGAACGAGGTTCATACCTGACGACCTCGACCACCGACAAGTGCCTCGATGGCGGTAGCTCGTAGCCGGTTCGCCACCCTCCATAGTGCCACCAACCGAGATGGCGCGAACTGCATTTCGAAAGAAATTCTCAGTAAAGTGAACAAGGTCAATCAAATGTGTTCTTACACGAAAGGTACATAAGCTGGAGGCTCACCCTCCGAATCAGATGCTGCCAGTCGTCTAAGCCAGCATCCGTCACAGCCACGTCAAAGTCACGCAACTCGGAGATCGTCGTCCTCCCGGTCGCGTCAGTGTACTCAAGAGTCTCGGGGTACACTGGGGGCTCGACGCCCGCCGCCTCGACCTCCTGCAAAGACAAATAAGCTCTCATTAATCAAAGATCTTTCATCATAACTCTCGAAATCAAATCAAGAAAAGTAAAGGATGCTCACCACTACTGGCCAGTACGCCAACCTCCCGTAAAGGAACGCCGAGTAGTCCTCGCCAGGCAGAAGAAGGTCGTCGCCATCGACACCGGCCCAGGTCCGCCTCCCTCTCGGCCTCGCAGGCTCCCCGAACATCGTCCTCGGAGGGTCAATGGGAACCGTCAACGCGCCCCGAGAGCACTGACGAGCCAAACGCTCGCCCAGATACCACACAGGACCCATCGACGTCCACAACAACAGCCGACTCGGGCTCCTAGGTCGAAGGACCTCAGCGACGAAAGGAGGCGTTCCAGCGTACTCCGCCCAAGGTCTGGGCACCCACTGCGACAATATAAAGGCAAGGATCATTCCTATGATCAAGTGAAAGCAGAATACAAGAGATATAAACACAAGTGGGATACTCACGCGCTCACTCAAGGGCGTTCACATCCCGCCGGTAGACATTATGAGAAGAGCGCTTGCTCTTCGTCCGACACATCACCCAATCCCTCACCACGGGATAGGCCTTCTCCAGCGGCTCCGTCCTCTTCGGCGCGAGACTCGGGAAATAAGAATACACCCATGCCTATAAACAGAATAATCAATAACGATCTTTCGTGATTCGACAAAGAAAAGAATTTATTTCGGTCTAAGGGAAGGTTCATACCTCCAATAGTAGCCCAGGTCCGACAGCGCCAGGAGAAGTCCCCTTCTCCATCAACTCCGGACGAACCATGGCCCTCATGAAGCGGATGAGGACCGCAAAACCAGCAGTGACCCAGTCCCAACGTCCTAGGGAACTCAGTCGAAAGGAAGGGAAGAAGCTTCGTCGATAGCCTCTCACCCTTGTCTCCGAGGTAAATCGAAGACAAGAACCACCAAAGCACACGCACGAGCTCTCTGCTCTCGTCACCAGAGAGGAGGAGGAGGAGCAGTCTCCCTCCCATCGATCGTCACCGCCTCCGGGTCTTCCCCGCAAAGTAGTCTCGGACGTAGGTACGGGTACCAAGCCCTAAGATCGCAATGTGACCCTCGGTGATAGATTCCAGCCGATCAATCTCCTCGCCTCGGCCGAATCCGCTCTCATGGCAGTCTCCGGCCACACCATCTCCTCGGTCCCGCACGGCAGACCCGAAATCATGCCGTAGTCCTCCAGAGTGACTCCCACCTCACCAAAAGGTAGGTGAAACGTGGAAGTCGTATCCCAGAATCGATCCAAGAAAGCACGGACCAGGCTAAGGTTGGCCCGCAACTTCCTCTTCACGATATCCCTCCAAACCTGAACCAGAGGACCAAACGCTCCGCGCTCGATCATGGCCCTCTCCTCCGCCGACAGCCGCTCGTAGTGCTCCATCGTCGTCGTGTAACCCGAGAACGATCCGATGTTCCGGCCTCCTATTATGATTTGAAGCAAAGCTATCTTTAGTTTTGACTGAAATTTGCAAGAAGTTTGGACAAAAAGAATGAAAGAGAATAGGTGATGAGTAGTGAATTCTTATTTACCAAGCTCTTCACCGTCCTGTAGGATAGGTGACCCTCTGCAGCCCACACGAGGTGCCTACTCTCCCAAGTCTTAGCCCACGCGGAGCTCCCCTCAGCTGACGACCTCCTCGCTCGACGTTGGCCTGTCTCGGGGCCTCCTCCTCCTCGCCTCCTCGTGTGCCTCGTCTCCGTAGCCATCACCGCGTCGGTGAAGACCGCTCCAAAGCCTCCTCAACCGCATCGGGCGTCTACCTCCATGGGAGTCCTCCCAGAAGTAGAAGCCCCTTCACCTGCAACATTGAAGTGAATTTAGGCCGCGTCACTTGACGGCAAGCCTTTGTTAAGGAGTTTTCGAGCCTCCGGAGCCCTGAAAACTGTCCTTTCTAGCCATCTTTGGTCATATCCCCGCCAACCCGATCACTCATGTGATAAATTGGGTCAAATCAAGTCCAAGTCAAAGCTTAGTTCCCGGGTTCAAGTCGAAAATTTAAAAGATTTCGTTATAACGGCGATTATGCCCTGGAAAGGTGCCCTGAGAAAGTTGTCACCAACCAAAATTTCGAAATGACGGGAAGTTTACCCATCATCCAAGGATCCCAAATATCAAATTTCGTCGCCAATGGACAATCCTAAGGCTATTTTCGAAGCAATTTGGGGTTTAGCTGTGAAACCGTCTCAAAATTCGCTCAAGGGCTCAAAACTCGATGAAAATTCAAAGTAAATACATGGTTGTGTTCCTAACATTGCCTACTATCCATTTCTAGCATCAATTTGGCAAAAGCAAATCCATTTGGGGGAAAAGCCCCAAATTTTCGATCAAAAGGGTCGAAAACCCTAGTTATCATGCTCGAAATTCGACAAATGTAGATGATTAATGCAAGATTAAGACACATACCTCGATTAGTCATATTTAAAGCAAGCTTTTGAATCCAACCTCGACGGAAATGGTGAAGATTTGAGAGAGAAATTGAAGGAAATGAGTTTCGAAATAATGAAACATAAACTTTCTGATTTCGCGTTTTTACGCGGAAATTGCCAAATTGGGGAAAAGACGCAGAAGAAAGGGCTGCGCGCTTTCTTCCAAGAGACGCAGCTCTTCTTCGCGCCTCTTCCTTTTGTTCCCTCCACACGAATTTTCAAAAATTCGTTATGAGTTCGTTATTTGCGGGCCCATCTTTGGTGCGCCTCTTCTTCAACGCTATTATATCCTTTTGGTCCGTTTCGACGATTTTCTTTCGTTTCGGTCCGCATTTTATCCAAGCGACAAGTATTTTAAAGTATTGTCCAAACCCATTTTATCCCGCGCAGCAGTATTTTGCGGTATTGCTTAGTTTGTTTTGCCCAAACGCAGAGTATTTTTGCAAAGATCGCTCACGCAAGACTTCTCCCCCGACGATCAAGATGTTCCTAGTCGTCAATATATTCCCCAACAAGAGTTCGCTTGAGACCGACGCAAGCAGATTCAACCTCAAGTTTTCTTGCCTGAGTTCGTTTGAGACCGACGCAAGCGGATTCCCCCAGCAGTTTCTACCGACGTCCTGCTGCTTTCAATATTTCTTGTTTCCCCGCGGAGTTCGACAGGGTGTCGTTCTCCAGAAGTTCCTATACTCAAACCTTAGTTACCCTTAGGTCGAAACTCATATCAGGCCTCCTTCCCATCAATGCTTTCCTTAGGGTCCCACACCCTAGCACAAATCCTTATATAACTTTTAGGTCTTACCCTTAGCTCCTACGCTTAACCTTAGCTCCTATGCACCTCCGGAAGCATCTCGAGAAAGAAGTCTCAGGTATGGTCTCTTCTTATGGCTGGCGAGCTTCCTTACGTAGTCTAATGGACTTTAAACGACCCTCCCCGATAGTCGACAGACTCTAAAATGTTCCCGACGATAGGTCCTTGGCTCAGACCCCTTGAGCCGCCTCGCGTCGCCATAGTCGTCAGGTTGTAATCTTCGATTGACCTGATGGCTATACTTTGACTTTCGCCTTGTCCAAGCCTCGGTCAAAGTGGGGGCTCAGAGACACCTCGTTTCGCACCTCCCGCAAACCACCCGGTGATGATTGGGCCGCATGTTTGATTCGCGGAACGATTTGTGACAGTTCGTAAGATTATCGTCAAGTGTTTGCTCAAATATTAATGTCAACCTCTTAGTTGTCATCTACGTCCTGATACGGTCGTTTTGGCAGTAATTAGAGTATATTCGGAGTCCGGGTCAAAAAAACCGTCTCCATTTTCTCGATAATTTGTTAAATCCCGAGCGAATGTTTGGAATGTTAGGATATTTCCATTCCATATTTCACAAATTTTATCTTTTGGCAAATAATATCCCGTAATATTCAAAAGATAACCGAATTATTTCCGTCCTACCATAACTCAAACGCGGAAATCTTTCTTCAGCAGGAAGAAACCTCCTGGGAACAGACGCAGCAGTCCGCGCCTCTTCCAAAAGACGCAGATGCCGCGCGCCTCTTCCAGTGCCCTTCTTTGCATGATTTACGTATCTTTTTTATATCTTTCCGAGATTCACTTCCAAAGGGTCTCCGAAACCCTATTCCTTCACGTGATTAGTATAAATAGGAGCTTTCGTTCCTCATATTTCTCACGCGAGTGTCCGCCCTTCTCTTCTCCCTTTGCATTCTAGACTTCGTTCTTACTAATTGGCGCCTACGTGCTTGGACTTCCGACCACGTAAGCTCGGATCTTTCCGGTACCCACCTCTCCGTTGTATGACCGACCAATTTGACCAACTACACAACAATCAATCAATTTAATTAATCAATCGTTTTCCTCTTACGAGGGCACTCTTTCCTTGCATACGCGTCGAGCATTCACTAGTCGATTTTCTTAGTTCATCTCGTTCCATCAACATGTAAGTCTGAGGGTGTATATTCCTCTTTTGTTTATCGTATTTTACTTATTGTATAATCACCATTGTAAGATTTATGTCAAAAACACCATTAAAACCGATTTCTAAAACCGTCTTTAAAGAAACCTGTTTTTACGGATTTCCAGTAGACAGACGTCGAGAAAAGACGCAGCAACTGCTGCGCCTCTTCGAAGGAGCGCAGTTCCTGCTGCGCCTCTTCGTGAGGCTGCCGCAGTTCCTGCTTCTTTTCTTCTTCTTCGTCCTCTGTAATTCGTCTTTCGTTTATATTTGCTTTCAATTGTTTTCCGTTGATTCGTTCACATCGTCATTAATAATTTCATATGTATATTATTCATTCATCATTAACATGTTTAATTCATCATTGTTCCGACTTAAATCCTAAATAATCAATATTTACGGGTTTTCGTCTTTAATATTCAAACCCGGATTTTAGAATTTCAATCTGTTCATATTGGGTTTCTGAGATTCGTCATTGATATATTTGCATCCATGTTCGTCATCATTCGTCATGTTTAGTCTAATTAATTGTTTAGTTTGTTCCATTCACCGATGCCACTAATTAATCATTCATTAACATCGTCCCTTCACATAAATAATCCGTTTAGTTTCCGTCTCATCCATGTTTTACTGTTTTTATGACCATCATTCACATGTAATTAATACATTAAATCACTTTCATCCGAGTCAATTATCAAATCAATCCTTAAAATTACCAATCGACATTAACGATTTGCGTTCGCCACGGCCAGAACTCACCCTTGGAACAGACGCAAGAATCGCCGCGCCTCTTCCAGAGGGCTATCTCTCTGCGCTGTTCGAGATGATTTGTCCCCGAACTCCGTTTCGCCTTGACCTAGTTTAATTAGTTTACATATTAATCTACTAATATCCGTAATGTCGCTAATTCCTGTTCGTTAATTTATTTATTTATTTCTTTTATTCTTTCGTTCCTTTTTCTTAAATCATCCGTTTTAAGGGTGTTTTCGACATAAATCGCCTATTCCAATGTAATTAATGTAATTTTCATTATTGTAATTCTTCTTTTATTACTTTTATCATTTGTAGGTTTTCATATGTAAATCGACATTAAATTCTACTTCGACCCAATTGTATGCTAATTACGTGTCAACCGACTTAGCCTAATTCTCACATGCTAGGATTAAAACTTGGATGTTGCATTGCATGCATTATAGCCGACGATATATCAAGTACGAATAAACTCCCTAATCATTAGTAGAGGCCGCTATCGAGGCGGGCGGGATTAGGTGTTCGATCAAAAGAGCTTCCTAATACGTACCCTCACCCCTTACTCCAGATCTCCGTGAGCACCCGTGTTCATTGGCATCCACGAGAGTCATTCTAGACATAGAATGCTAAGGGTAACGATTGCTTAGTGTTCATGTCACTACTTTGTGTCTTGACATGACACGAGGTATTCGAACGGTTCCAATTTCCCATAAAAATTGGTGGCGACTCCTTACAAAATGCAAACGCTTGTCCCTCGTTTCTAACCAAGCGCCCCCGTGGGCGGCCCGCTGTCCACAATTATACACTTCAATTTCAGCCGTTCGGAAGGTCGTACCGGACCCTGTTTCTTTTTCTCCTTGTTTTTCAATCACGCGTCCGAGCTCATTTCAGGAATCAACCTGTTCGATTTCAGGAATCAACCTGTTCGATTTCAGGAATTAACCTGTTCGATTTCAGCCTCAAATAACGAGCTTTAACACGTTTTCACGATAATCCGAGTTTCGGCGAATGCTGGTTTGTCGCACACCGGCACCACCAAATGTCTTCCGTTTTTTCTCAAGCTTTGCGTGGCCGCTTTATCTGACCCGAGGAACATTCTATGTGATTTCCTGAAAATTTTATTCCGGGACCCCGAAATCCCGAAAAACCGTGTATTATACACTTCATTTTCAGCCGTTCGGAAGCTCGTACCGGACCCTGTTTCTTTTTCTCCCTGTTTTTCAATCACGCGTCCGAGCTTATTTCAGGAATCAACCTGTTCGATTCCAGGAATCAACCTGTTCGATTTCAAGAATCAACCTGTTCGATTTCAGCCTCAAATAACGAGTTTTAACACATTTTCACGATAATCCGAGTTTCGGCGAATGCTGGTTTGTGGCACACCGGCACCACCAAATGTCTTCCGTTTTTTCTCAAGCTTTGCGTGGCCGCTTTATCTGACCCGAGAAACATTCTATGTGATTTCCGGAAAATTTTGTTCCGGGACTCCGGAATCCAGAAAAACCGTGTATTACACACTTCAATTTCAGCCGTTCGAAAGCTCGTACCGGACCCTGTTTCTTTCACTCCCTGTTTTCCAATCACGCGTCCGAGCTCATTTCAGGAATCAACCTGTTCGATTTCAGCCTCAAATAACGAGATTTAACACATTTTTCACGATAATCCGAGTTTCGGTGAATGCTCGTTTGTGGCACACCGACACCCCCAAATGTCTTCCGTTGGTGCTCAAACTTTGCGTCGCCGATTTATCTGACCCGAGGAACTTTATATGTGATTTCCGGAGAATTTTTATCCGGGACCCCGGAATCCCGAAAAACCGTGTATCACTTCAATTTCAGTCGTTCGGAAAGTCGTACCGGACCCTGTTTCTTTTTCTCCCTGTTTTTCAATAACGCGTCCGAGCGCCTTTCAGGAATCAACTTGTTCGATTTCAGGAATCAACCTGTTCGATTTCAGCCTCAAATAACGAGCTTTAACACATTTTTCACGATAATCCGAGTTTTGCGAATCTTTGGTTTGTGGCACACCAGCACCACCAAATATCTTCCGTTTTTTCCCAAGCTTTGCGTGGCCGCTTTATCTGACCCGAGGAACATTCAATGTGATTTGCGGAAAATTTTGTTCCGGGACCCCGGAATCCCGAAAAACCGTGTATTATACACTTTAATTTCAACCGTTCGAAAGCTCGTACCGGACCGTGTTTATTTTTCTCCCTGTTTTTCAATCACGCGTCCGAGCTCATTTCAGGAATCAACCTGTTCGATTTCAGCCTCAAATAACGAGATTTAACACATTTTTCACGATAATCCGAGTTTCGGCGAATACTGGTTTGTGGCACACCGGCACCCCCAAATGTCTTCCGTTGGTGCTCAAACTTTGCGTGACCGCTTTATCTGACCCGAGAAACTTTATATGTGATTTCCGGAGAATTTTTATCCGGGACGTCGGAATCCCGAAAAACCGTGTATTATACACTTCAATTTCAGCCGTTCGGAAGGTCGTACCGGACCCTGTTTCTTTTTCTCCCTGTTTTTCAATCACGCGTCCGAGATCATTTCAGGAATCAACCTGTTCGATTTCAGGAATCAACGAGTTCGATTTCAGCCTCAAATAACGAGCTTTAACACATTTTTAACGATAATCCGAGTTTCGGCGAATGCTGGTTTGTTGCACACCGGCACCCCCAAATGTCTTCCGTTGATGATCAAACTTTGCGTGGCCGCTTTATCTGACCCGAGGAACTTTATATTTGATTTCCGGAAAATTTTGTTCCAGGATCCCGGAATCCCGAAAAACCGTGTATTATACACTTCAATTTCAAACGTTCGGAAGGTCGCATAGGACCTGTTTCTTTTTCTCCAGTATTTCAATCACGCATCCGAGCTCATTTCAGAATCAACCTGTTCGATTTCAGGAATCAACCTGTTCGATTTGACCCTCAAATAACGAGCTTTAACACATTTTTCACGATAATCCGAGTTTGGCGAATCTTTGGTTTCAGGCACACCGGCACCCCCAAATGTCTTCCGTTGGTGCTCAAACTTTGCGTGGCCGCTTTATCTGACCCGAGAAACTTTATATGTGATTTCCGGAGAATTTTTATCCGGGACGTCGGAATCCCGAAAAACCGTAAATTATACACTTCAATTTCAGCCGTTCGGAAGGTCGTACCGGACCCTGTTTCTTTTTCTCCCTGTTTTTCAATCACGCGTCCGAGCTTATTTCAGGAATTAACCTGTTCGATTTCAGCCTTAAATAACGAGCTTTAACACATTTTTCACGATAATCCGAATTTCGGCGAATCTTTGGTTTTCAGGCACACCGGCACCCCCAAATGTCTTCCGTTGGTGCTCAAACTTTGCGTGACCGCTTTATCTCGACCCGAGAAACTTTATATGTGATTTCCGGAGAATTTTTATCCGGGACGTCGGAATCCCGAAAAACCGTGTATTATACACTTCAATTTCACTAGTTCGGAAGGTCGACGGACCCTGTTTCTTTTTCTCCCTGTTTTTCAATCACGCGTCCGAGATCATTTCAGGAATCAACCTGTTCGATTTCAGGAATCAACCAGTTCGATTTCAGCCTCAAATAACGAGCTTTAACACATTTTTAACGATAATCCGAGTTTCGGCGAATGCTGGTTTTTGGCACACCGGCACCCCCAAATGTCTTCCGTTGATGATCAAACTTTGCGTGGCCGCTTTATCTGAACCGAGGAACTTTCTATTTGATTTCCGGAAAATTTTGTTCCAGGATCCCGGAATCCCGAAAAACCGTGTATTATACACTTCAATTTCAGCCGTTCGGAAGGTCGTACCGGACCCTGTTTCTTTTTCTCCCAGTATTTCAATCACGCGTCCGAGCTCATTTCAGGAATCAACCTGTTCGATTTCAGCCTCAAATAACGAGATTTAACACATTTTTCACGATAATCCGAGTTTCGGCGAATACTGGTTTGTGGCACACCGGCACCCCCAAATGTCTTCCGTTGGTGCTCAAACTTTGCGTGACCGCTTTATCTGACCCGAGAAACTTTATATGTGATTTCCGGAGAATTTTTATCCGGGACGTCGGAATCCCGAAAAACCGTGTATTATACACTTCAATTTCAGCCGTTCGGAAGGTCGTGAGGACCCTGTTTCTTTTTCTCCCGTTTTTCAATCACGCGTCCGAGCTCATTTCAGAATCAACCTGTTCGATTTCAGGAATCAACCATTCGATTTGACCTCAAATAACGAGCTTTAACACATTTTTAACGATAATCCGAGTTTGGCGAATCTTTGGTTTTTGGCACACCGGCACCCCCAAATGTCTTCCGTTGATGATCAAACTTTGCGTGGCCGCTTTATCTGAACCGAGGAACTTTCTATTTGATTTCCGGAAAATTTTGTTCCAGGATCCCGGAATCCCGAAAAACCGTGTATTATACACTTCAATTTCAGCCGTTCGGAAGGTCGTACCGGACCCTGTTTCTTTTTCTCCCAGTATTTCAATCACGCATCCGAGCTCATTTCAGGAATCAACCTGTTCGATTTCAGGAATCAACGTGTTCGATTTCAGCCTCAAATAACGAGCTTTAACATAATTTTCACGATAATCCGAGTTTGCGAATCTTTGGTTTGGCACAACAAAGACACCCCCAAATGTCTTCAGTTGGTGCTCAAACTTTGCGTGGGCACTTTATCTGACCCGAGGAAATTTTTATGTGATTTCCGGAGAATTTTGTTCCGGGACTCCGGAATCCCGAAAAACCGTGTATTATACACTTCAATTTCAGCCGTTCGGAAAGTCGTACCGAACCCGTTTCTTTTTCTCCCTGTTTTTCAATCACGCGTCCGAGCGCCTTTCAGGAATCAACTTGTTCGATTTCAGGAATCAACCTGTTCGATTTCAGGAATCAACCTGTTCGATTTCAGCCTCAAATAACGAGCTTTAACACATTTTTCACGATAATCCGAGTTTCGGCGAATGCTGGTTTGTGGCACACCAGCACCACCAAATATCTTCCGTTTTTTCCCAAGCTTTGCGTGGCCGCTTTATCTGACCCGAGGAACATTCAATGTGATTTGCGGAAAATTTTGTTCCGGGACCCCGGAATCCCGAAAAACCGTGTATTATACACTTCAATTTACCGTTCGAAAGCTCACGGACCCGTTTATTTTTCTCCCTGTTTTTCAATCACGCGTCCGAGCTCATTTCAGGAATCAACCTGTTCGATTTCAGCCTCAAATAACGAGATTTAACACATTTTTAACGATAATCCGAGTTTCGGCGAATGCTGGTTTGTGGCACACCGGCACCCCCAAATGTCTTCCGTTGGTGCTCAAACTTTGCGTGGCCGCTTTATCTGACCCGAGAAACTTTATATGTGATTTCCGGAGAATTTTTATCCGGGACGTCGGAATCCCGAAAAACCGTGTATTATACACTTCAATTTCAGCCGTTCGGAAGGTCGTACCGGACCCTGTTTCTTTTTCTCCCTGTTTTTCAATCACGCGTCCGAGATCATTTCAGGAATCAACCTGTTCGATTTCAGGAATCAACCAGTTCGATTTCAGCCTCAAATAACGAGCTTTAACACATTTTTAACGATAATCCGAGTTTCGGCGAATCTTTGGTTTGTTGCACACCGCACCCCAAATGTCTTCCGTTGATGATCAAACTTTGCGTGGCCGCTTTATCTGACCCGAGGAACTTTCTATTTGATTTCCGGAAAATTTTGTTCCAGGATCCCGGAATCCCGAAAAACCGTGTATTATACACTTCAATTTCAGCCGTTCGGAAGGTCGTACCGGACCCTGTTTCTTTTTCTCCCAGTATTTCAATCACGCATCCGAGCTCATTTCAGGAATCAACCTGTTCGATTTCAGGAATCAACGTGTTCGATTTCAGCCTCAAATAACGAGATTTAACACATTTTTCACGATAATCCGAGTTTCGGCGAATCTTTGGCTCAGGCACACCGGCACCCCAAATGTCTTCCGTTGGTGCTCAAACTTTGCGTGGCCGCTTTATCTGACCCGAGAAACTTTATATGTGATTTCCGGAGAATTTTTATCCGGGACGTCGAAATCCCGAAAAACCGTGTATTATACACTTCAATTTCAGCCGTTCGGAAGGTCGTACCGGACCCTGTTTCTTTTTCTCCCTGTTTTGCAATCACGCGTCCGAGATCATTTCAGGAATCAACCTGTTCGATTTCAGGAATCAACCAGTTCGATTTCAGCCTCAAATAACGAGCTTTAACACATTTTTAACGATAATCCGAGTTTCGGCGAATGCTGGTTTGTGGCACACCGGCACCCCCAAATGTCTTCCGTTGATGATCAAACTTTGCGTGGCCGCTTTATCTGACCCGAGGAACTTTCTATTTGATTTCCGGAAAATTTTGTTCCAGGATCCCGGAATCCCGAAAAACCGTGTATTATACACTTCAATTTCATCCGTTCGAAAGGTCGTACCGGACCCTGTTTCTTTTTCTCCCAGTATTTCAATCACGCATCCGAGCTTATTTCAGGAATCAACCTGTTCGATTTCAGGAATCAACGTGTTCGATTTCAGCCTCAAATAACGAGCTTTAACATAATTTTCACGATAATCCGAGTTTCGGCGAATGCTGGTTTGTGGCACAACAGCACCCCCAATTGTCTTCAGTTGGTGCTCAAACTTTGCGTGGGCACTTTATCTGACCCGAGAAAATTTTTATGTGATTTCCGGAGAATTTTGTTCCGGGACTCCGGAATCCCGAAAAACCGTGTATTATACACTTCAATTTTTCAGCCGTTCGGAAAGTCGTACCGAACCCGTTTCTTTTTCTCCCTGTTTTTCAATCACGCGTCCGAGCGCCTTTCAGGAATCAACTTGTTCGATTTCAGGAATCAACCTGTTCGATTTCAGGAATCAACCTCTTCGATTTCAGCCTCAAATAACGAGCTTTAACACATTTTTCACGATAATCCGAGTTTCGGCGAATGCTGGTTTGTGGCACACCAGCACCACCAAATATCTTCCGTTTTTTCCCAAGCTTTGCGTGGCCGCTTTATCTGACCCGAGGAACATTCAATGTGATTTGCGGAAAATTTTGTTCCGGGACCCCGGAATCCCGAAAAACCGTGAATTATACACTTCAATTTCAGCCGTTCGAAAGCTCGTACCGGACCCTGTTTATTTTTCTCCCTGTTTTTCAATCACGCGTCCGAGCTCATTTCAGGAATCAACCTGTTCGATTTCAGCCTCAAATAACGAGATTTAACACATTTTTCACGATAATCCGAGTTTCGGCGAATGCTGGTTTGTGGCACACCGGCACCCCCAAATGTCTTCCGTTGGTGCTCAAACTTTGCGTGGCCGCTTTATCTGACCCGAGAAACTTTATATGTGATTTCCGGAGAATTTTTATCCGGGACGTCGGAATCCCGAAAAACCGTGTATTATACACTTCAATTTCAATTTTGTTCGGAAGGTCGCAGGACCCTGTTTCTTTTTCTCCCGTTTTTCAATCACGCGTCCGAGATCATTTCAGAAATCAACCTGTTCGATTTCAGGAATCAACCAGTTTCGATTTCAGCCTCAAATAACGAGCTTTAACACATTTTTAACGATAATCCGAGTTTCGGCGAATGCTGGTTTGTGGCACACCGGCACCCCCAAATGTCTTCCGTTGATGATCAAACTTTGCGTGGCCGCTTTATCTGACCCGATGAACTTTCTATTTGATTTCCGGAAAATTTTGTTCCAGGATCCCGGAATCCCGAAAAACCGTGTATTATACACTTCAATTTCACCGTTCGGAAGGTAAATCTAGGACCCTGTTTCTTTTTCTCCCAGTATTTCAATCACGCATCCGAGCTCATTTCAGGAATCAACCTGTTCGATTTCAGGAATCAACGTGTTCGATTTCAGCCTCAAATAACGAGCTTTAACATAATTTTCACGATAATCCGAGTTTCGGCGAATGCTGGTTTGTGGCACAACAGCACCCCCAAATGTCTTCAGTTGGTGCTCAAACTTTGCGTGGGCACTTTATCTGACCCGAGGAAATTTTTATGTGATTTCCGGAGAATTTTGTTCCGGGACTCCGGAATCCCGAAAAACCGTGTATTATACACTTCAATTTCAGCCGTTCGGAAAGTCGTACCGAACCCCGTTTCTTTTTCTCCCTGTTTTTCAATCACGCGTCCGAGCGCCTTTCAGGAATCAACTTGTTCGATTTCAGGAATCAACCTGTTCGATTTCAGGAATCAACCTGTTCGATTTCAGGAATCAACCTGTTCGATTTCAGCCTCAAATAACGAGCTTTAACACATTTTTCACGATAATCCGAGTTTCGGCGAATGCTGGTTTGTGGCACACCAGCACCACCAAATATCTTCCGTTTTTTCCCAAGCTTTGCGTGGCCGCTTTATCTGACCCGAGGAACATTCAATGTGATTTGCGGAAAATTTTGTTCCGGGACCCCGGAATCCCGAAAAACCGTGTATTATACACTTCAATTTCAGCCGTTCGAAAGCTCGTACCGGACCCTGTTTATTTTTCTCCCTGTTTTTCAATCACGCGTCCGAGCTCATTTCAGGAATCAACCTGTTCGATTTCAGCCTCAAATAACGAGATTTAACACATTTTTCACGATAATCCGAGTTTCGGCGAATCTTTGGTTTGGGCACACCGGCACCCCCAAATGTCTTCCGTTGGTGCTCAAACTTTGCGTGGCCGCTTTATCTGACCCGAGAAACTTTATATGTGATTTCCGGAGAATTTTGTTCCGGGACGTCGGAATTTCGAAAAACCGTGTATTATACACTTCAATTTCAGCCGTTCGGAAGGTCGTACCGGACCCTGTTTCTTTTTCTCCCTGTTTTTCAATCACGCGTCCGAGATCATTTCAGGAATCAACCTGTTCGATTTCAGGAGTCAATCAGTTCGATTTCAGCCTCAAATAACGAGCTTTAACACATTTTTAACGATAATCCGAGTTTCGGCGAATGCTGGTTTGTGGCACACCGGCACCCCCAAATGTCTTCCGTTGATGATCAAACTTTGCGTGGCCGCTTTATCTGACCCGAGGAACTTTCTATTTGATATCCGGAAAATTTTGTTCCAGGATCCCGGAATCCCGAAAAACCGTGTATTATACACTTCAATTTCAGCCGTTCGGAAGGTAAACAGGACCTGTTTCTTTTTCTCCCAGTATTTCAATCACGCATCCGAGCTCATTTCAGGAATCAACCTGTTCGATTTCAGGAATCAACGTGTTCGATTTCAGCCTCAAATAACGAGCTTTAACATAATTTTCACGATAATCCGAGTTTGGCGAATCTTTGGTTTGGCACAACAAAGACCCCCAAATGTCTTCAGTTGGTGCTCAAACTTTGCGTGGGCACTTTATCTGACCCGAGGAAATTTTTATGTGATTTCCGGAGAATTTTGTTCCGGGACTCCGGAATCCCGAAAAACCGTGTATTATAACTTCAATTTCAGCCGTTCGGAAAGTCGTACCTAACCCTGTTTCTTTTTCTCCCTGTTTTTCAATCACGCGTCCGAGCGCCTTTCAGGAATCAACTTGTTCGATTTCAGGAATCAACCTGTTCGATTTCAGGAATCAACCTGTTCGATTTCAGCCTCAAATAACGAGCTTTAACACATTTTTCACGATAATCCGAGTTTCGGCGAATGCTGGTTTGTGGCACACCAGCACCACCAAATATCTTCCGTTTTTTCCCAAGATTTGCGTGGCCGCTTTATCTGACCCGAGGAACATTCAATGTGATTTGCGGAAAATTTTGTTCCGGGACCCCGGAATCCCGAAAAACCGTGTATTATACACTTCAATTTCACCGTTCAAAGCTCGCACGGACCCTCGTTTATTTTTCTCCTGTTTTTCAATCACGCGTCCGAGCTCATTTCAGAATCAACCTGTTCGATTTCAGCCTCAAATAACGAGCTTTAACACATTTTTCACGATAATCCGAGTTTCGACGAATCTTTGGTTCAGGCACACCAAGCACCCCAAATGTCTTCCGTTGGTGCTCAAACTTTGCGTGACCGCTTTATCTGACCCTAGGAACTTTCTATGTGATTTCCGGAGAATTTTGTTCTGGGATCCTGGAATCCCGAAAAACCGTGTATACACTTCAATTTCAGCCGTTCAGAAGGTCGTACCGGACCCTGTTTCTTTTCCTCCCTGTTTTTCAATCACGAGTCCGAGATCATTTCAGGAATCAACCTGTTCGATTTCAGGAATCAACCAGTTCGATTTCAGCCTCAAATAACGAGCTTTAACACATTTTTAACGATAATCCGAGTTTCGGCAAATGCTGGTTTGTGGCACACCGGCACCCCCAAATGTCTTCCGTTGATGATCAAACTTTGCGTGGCCGCTTTATCTGAACCGAGGAACTTTCTATTTGATTTCCGGAAAATTTTGTTCCAGGATCCCGGAATCCCGAAAAACCGTGTATTATACACTTCAATTTCAGCCGTTAGGAAGGTCGTACCGGACCCTGTTTCTTTTTCTCCTTGTTTTTCAATCACGCGTCCGAGCTCATTTCAGGAATCAACCTGTTCGATTTCAGCCTCAAATAACGAGATTTAACACATTTTTCACGATAATCCGAGTTTGGCGAATCTTTGGTTTGTGGCACACCGGGCACCCCCAAATGTCTTCCGTTGGTGCTCAAACTTTGCGTGACCGCTTTATCTGACCCGAGAAACTTTATATGTGATTTCCGGAGAATTTTTATCCGGGACGTCGGAATCCCGAAAAACCGTGTATTATACACTTCAATTTCACTAGTTCGGAAGGTCGCATCAGGACCCTGTTTCTTTTTCTCCCGTTTTTCAATCACGAGTCCGAGATCATTTCAGAATCAACCTGTTCGATTTCAGGAATCAACCAGATTCGATTTGACCTCAAATAACGAGCTTTAACACATTTTTAACGATAATCCGAGTTTCGGCGAATGCTGGTTTGTGGCACACCGGCACCCCCAAATGTCTTCCGTTGATGATCAAACTTTGCGTGGCCGCTTTATCTGAACCGAGGAACTTTCTATTTGATTTCCGGAAAATTTTGTTCCAGGATCCCGGAATCCCGAAAAACCGTGTATTATACACTTCAATTTCACCGTTCGGAAGGTAAATCAGGACCTGTTTCTTTTTCTCCTTGTTTTTCAATCACGCGTCCGAGCTCATTTCAGGAATCAACCTGTTCGATTTCAGGAATCAACCTGTTCGATTTCAGCCTCAAATAACGAGCTTTAACACATTTTTCACGATAATCCGAGTTTCGGCGAATGCTGGTTTGTGGCACACCGGCACCCCCAAATATCTTCCGTTGATGCTCAAACTTTGCGTGACCGCTTTATCTGACCCTAGGAACTTTCTATGTGATTTCCGGAGAATTTTGTTCCGGGATCCTGGAATCCCGAAAAACCGTGTATACACTTCAATTTCAGCCGTTCAGAAGGTCGTACCGGACCCTGTTTCTTTTTCTCCCAGTATTTCAATCACGCATCTGACCTCATTTCAGGAATCAACTTGTTCGATTTCAGGAATCAACATGTTCGATTTCAGCCTCAAATAACGAGCTTTAACATAATTTTCACGATAATCCGAGTTTCGGCGAATGCTGGTTTGTGGCACAACAGCACCCCCAAATGTCTTCAGTTGGTGCTCAAACTTTGCGTGGCCACTTTATCTGACCCGAGGAAATTTTTATGTGATTTCCGGAGAATTTTGTTCCGGGACTCCGGAATCCCGAAAAACCGTGTATTATACACTTCAATTTCAGCCGTTCGGAAAGTCGTACCGGACCCTGTTTCTTTTTCTCCCTGTTTTTCAATAACGCGTCCGAGCGCCTTTCAGGAATCAACTTGTTCGATTTCAGGAATCAACCTGTTCGATTTCAGCCTCAAATAACGAGCTTTAACACATTTTTCACGATAATCCGAGTTTCGGCGAATGCTGGTTTGTGGCACACCAGCACCACCAAATATCTTCCGTTTTTTCCCAAGCTTTGCGTGGCCGCTTTATCTGACCCGAGGAACATTCAATGTGATTTGCGGAAAATTTTGTTCCGGGACCCCGGAATCCCGAAAAACCGTGTATTATACACTTCAATTTCAGCCGTTCGGAAAGTCGTTCCGGACCCTGTTTCTTTTTCTCCTTGTTTTTCAATCACGCGTCCGAGCGCATTTCAGGAATCAACCTGTTCGATTTCAGGAATCAACCTGTTCGATTTCAGGAATCAACCTGTTCGATTTCAGCCTCAAATAACGAGCTTTAACACATTTTTCACGATAATCCGAGTTTCGGCGAATGCTGGTTTGTGGCACACCGGCACCACCAAATGTCTTCCGTTTTTTCTGAATCTTTGTGTGGCCGCTTTATCTGACCCGAGGAACATTCAATGTGATTTCCGGAAAATTTTGTTCCAGGACCCCGGAATCCCGAAAAACCGTGTATTATACACTTCAATTTGGTAGTTCGAAATCTCGTCATCGGACCCTATTTCTTTTTCTCCTGTTTTTCAATCACGCGTCCGAGCTCATTTCAAGAATCAACCATTGATTTCGATTTCAATTTCAGCCTCAAATAACGAGATTTAACACATTTTTCACGATAATCCGAGTTTCGGCGAATCTTTGGTTTGTCAGGCACACCGCAGCACCCCAAATGTCTTCCGTTGGTGCTCAAACTTTGCGTGGCCGCTTTATCTGACCCGAGAAACTTTATATGTGATTTCCGGAGAATTTTTATCCGGGACCTCGGAATCCCGAAAAACCGTGTATTATACACTTCAATTTCAGCCGTTCGGAAGGTCGTAGGAGGACTGTTTCTTTTTCTCCCTGTTTTTCAATCACGTGTCCGAGCTCATTTCAGGAATCAACCTGTTCGATTTCAGGAATCAACCTGTTTAAGATCAGCCTCAAATAACGAGCTTTAACACATTTTTAACGATAATCCGAGTTTCGGCGAATGCTGGTTTGTGGCACACCGGCACCCCCAAATGTCTTCCGTTGATGCTCAAACATTGCGTGACCGCTTTATCTGACCCGAGGAACTTTCTATGTGATTTCCGGAGAATTTCGTTCCGGGATCCCGGAATCCCGAAAAACCGTGTATACACTTCAATTTCGGCCGTTCGGAAGGTCGTACCGGACCCTGTTTCTTTTTCTCCCTGTTTTTAAATCACGCATCCGAGCTCATTTCAGGAATCAACCTTTTCGATTTCAGGAATCAACCTGTTCGACTTCAGCCTCAAATAACGAGCTTTAACACATTTTTCACGATAATCCGAGTTTCGGCGAATGCTGGTTTGTGGCACACCGGTACCCCCAAATGTCTTCAGTTGGTGCTCAAACTTTGCGTGGCCACTTTATCTAACCCGAGGAAAATTTTATGTGATTTCCGGAGAATTTTGTTCCGGGACTCCGGAATCCCGAAAAACCGTGTATTATACACTTCAATTTCAACCGTTCGGAAAGTCGTTCCGGACCCTATTTCTTTTTCTCCCAGTTTTTCAATCACGCGTCTGAGCTCCTTTCAGGAATCAACTTGTTCTATTTCAGGAATCAACCTGTTCGATTTCAGGAATCAACCTGTTCGATTTCAGCCTCAAATAACGAGCTTTAACACATTTTTCACGATAATCCGAGTTTCGGCGAATGCTGGTTTGTGGCACACCGGCACCACCAAATGTCTTCCGTTTTTTTCTGAAGCTTTGTGTGGCCGCTTTATCTAACCCGAGGAACATTCAATGTGATTTCCGGAAAATTTTGTTCCGGGACCCCGGAATCCCGAAAAACCGTGTATTATACACTTCAATTTCAGCCGTTCGAAATCTCGTACCGGACCCTATTTCTTTTTCTCCCTGTTTTTCAATCACGCGTCCGAGCTCATTTCAGGAATCAACCTGTTCGATTTCAGCCTCAAATAACGAGATTTAACACATTTTTCACGATAATCCGAGTTTCGGCGAATACTGGTTTGTGGCACACCGGCACCCCCAAATGTCTTCCGTTGGTGCTCAAACTTTGCGTGGCCGCTTTATCTGACCCGAGAAACTTTATATGTGATTCCCGGAGAATTTTTATCCGGGACCTCGGAATCCCGAAAAACCGTGTATTATACACTTCAATTTCAGCCGTTCGGAAGGTCGTACCGGACCCTGTTTCTTTTTCTCCCTGTTTTTCAATCACGCGTCCGAGCTCATTTCAGGAATCAACCTGTTCGATTTCAGGAATCAACCTGTTTAAGATCAGCCTCAAATAACGAGCTTTAACACATTTTTAACGATAATCCGAGTTTCGGCGAATGCTGGTTTGTGGCACACCGGCACCCCCAAATGTCTTCCGTTGATGCTCAAACTTTGCGTGACCGCTTTATCTGACCCGAGGAACTTTCTATGTGATTTCCGGAGAATTTCGTTCCGGGATCCCGGAATCCCGAAAAACCGTGTATACACTTCAATTTCAGCCGTTCGGAAGGTCGCACTAGGACCTGTTTCTTTTTCTCCCTGTTTTTAAATCACGCATCCGAGCTCATTTCAGGAATCAACCTTTTCGATTTCAGGAATCAACCTGTTCGACTTCAGCCTCAAATAACGAGCTTTAACACATTTTTCACGATAATCCGAGTTTCGGCGAATGCTGGTTTGTGGCACACCGGCACCACCAAATGTCTTCCGTTGGTGCTCAAACTTTGCGTGGCCGCTTTATCTGACCCGAGAAACTTTATATGTGATTTCCGGAGAATTTTTATCCGGGACGTCGGAATCCCGAAAAACCGTGTATTATACACTTCAATTTCAGCCGTTCGGAAAGTCGTACCGAACCCTGTTTCTTTTTCTCCCTGTTTTTCAATCACGCATCCGAGCGCCTTTCAGGAATCAACTTGTTCGATTTCAGGAATCAACCTGTTCGATTTCAGGAATCAACCTGTTCGATTTCAGCCTCAAATAACGAGCTTTAACACATTTTTCACGATAATCCGAGTTTCGGCGTATGCTGGTTTGTGGCACACCAGCACCACCAAATATCTTCCGTTTTTTCCCAAGCTTTGCGTGGCCGCTTTATCTGACCCGAGGAACATTCAATGTGATTTGCGGAAAATTTTGTTCCGGGACCCCGGAATCCCGAAAAACCGTGTATTATACACTTCAATTTCAGCCGTTCGAAAGCTCGTACCGGACCCTGTTTATTTTTCTCCCTGTTTTTCAATCACGCGTCCGAGCTCATTTCAGGAATCAACCTGTTCGATTTCAGCCTCAAATAACGAGATTTAACACATTTTTCACGATAATCCGAGTTTCGGCGAATGCTGGTTTGTGGCACACCGGCACCCCCAAATGTCTTCCGTTGGTGCTCAAACTTTGTGTGGCCGCTTTATCTGACCCGAGAAACTTTATATGTGATTTCCGAAGAATTTTTATCCGGGACGTCGGAATCCCGAAAAACCGTGTATTATACACTTCAATTTCAGCCGTTCGGAAGGTAAATCAGGACCTGTTTCTTTTTCTCCTGTTTTTCAATCACGCGTCCGAGATCATTTCAGGAATCAACCTGTTCGATTTCAGGAATCAACCAGTTCGATTTCAGCCTCAAATAACGAGCTTTAACACATTTTTAACGATAATCCGAGTTTCGGCGAATGCTGGTTTGTGCAACACCGGCACCCCCAAATGTCTTCCGTTGATGATCAAACTTTGCGTGGCCGCTTTATCTGACCCGAGGAACTTTCTATTTGATTTCCGGAAAATTTTGTTCCAGGATCCCGGAATCCCGAAAAACCGTGTATTATACACTTCAATTTCGTAGTTCGGAAGGTCGTACCGGACCCTGTTTCTTTTTCTCCCAGTATTTCAATCACGCATCCGAGCTCATTTCAGGAATCAACCTGTTCGATTTCAGGAATCAACGTGTTCGATTTCAGCCTCAAATAACGAGCTTTAACATAATTTTCACGATAATCCGAGTTTCGGCGAATGCTGGTTTGTGGCACAACAGCACCCCTAAATGTCTTCAGTTGGTGCTCAGACTTTGCGTGGGCACTTTATCTGACCCGAGGAAATTTTTATGTGATTTCCGGAGAATTTTGTTCCGGGACTCCGGAATCCCGAAAAACCGTGTATTATACACTTCAATTTCTGCCGTTCGGAAAGTCGTACCGAACCCTGTTTCTTTTTCTCCCTGTTTTTCAATCACGCGTCCGAGCGCCTTTCAGGAATCAGCCTGTTAGATTTCAGGAATCAACCTGTTCGTTTTCACCCTCAAATAACGAGCTTTAACACATTTTTAACGATAATCCGAGTTTCTGCGAATGCTGGTTTGTGGCACACCGGCACCCCCAAATGTCTTCCGTTGATGCTCAAACTTTGCGTGACCGCTTTATCTGACCCGAGGAACTTTCTATGTGGTTTCCGGAGAATTTTGTTCCGGGATCCTGGATCCCGAAAAACCGTGTAGACACTTCAATTTCAGCCGTTCGGAAAGTCGTACCGGACCTTGTTTCTTTTTCTCCCTGTATTTCAATCACGCATCCGAGCTCATTTCAGGAATCAACCTGTTCGATTTCAGCCTCAAATAACGAGCTTAAACATATTTTTCACGATAATCCGAGTTTCGGCGAATCTTTGGTTTTGGTACAACAAAGACACCCCAAATGTCTTCGATTGGTGCTCAAACTTTGCGTGGCGCTTTATCGACCGAGGAAATTTCTATGTGATTTCCGGAGAATTTTGTTCCGGGACTCCGGAATCCCGAAAAACCGTGTATTATACACTTCAATTTCAGCCGTTCGGAAAGTCGTTCCGGACCCTATTTCTTTTTCTCCTTGTTTTTCAATCACGCGTCCGAGCGCATTTCAGGAATCAACCTGTTCGATTTCAGGAATCAACCTGTTCGATTTCAGCCTCAAATAACGAGCTTTAACACATTTTTCACGATAATCCGAGTTTCGGCGAATGCTGGTTTGTGGCACACCGGCACCACCAAATGTCTTCCGTTTTTTCTGAAGCTTTGTGTGGCCGCTTTATCTGACCCGAGGAACATTCAATGTGATTTCCGGAAAATTTTGTTCCGGGACCCCGGAATCTCGAAAAACCGTGTATTATACACTTCAATTTTCACCGTTCGAAATCTCGTACCGGACCCTATTTCTTTTTCTCCCTGTTTTTCAATCACGCGTCCGAGCTCATTTCAGGAATCAACCTGTTCGATTTCAGCCTCAAATAACGAGATTTAACACATTTTTCACGATAATTCGAGTTTCGGCGAATACTGGTTTGTGGCACACCGGCACCCCCAAATGTCTTCCGTTGGTGCTCAAACTTTGCGTGGCTGCTTTATCTGACCCGAGAAACTTTATATGTGATTTCCGGAGAATTTTTATCCGGGACCTCGGAATCCCGAAAAACCGTGTATTATACACTTCAATTTCAGCCGTTCGGAAGGTCGTACCGGACCCTGTTTCTTTTTCTCCCTGTTTTTCAATCACGCGTCCGAGCTCATTTCAGGAATCAACCTGTTCGATTTCAGGAATCAACCTGTTTAAGATCAGCCTCAAATAACGAGCTTTAACACATTTTTAACGATAATCCGAGTTTCGGCGAATGCTGGTTTGTGGCACACCGGCACCCCCAAATGTCTTCCGTTGATGCTCAAATTTTGCGTGACCGCTTTATCTGACCCGAGGAACTTTCTATGTGATTTCCGGAGAATTTCGTTCCGGGATCCCGGAATCCCGAAAAACCGTGTATACACTTCAATTTCAGCCGTTCGGAAGGTCGTACCGGACCCTGTTTCTTTTTCTCCCTGTTTTTAAATCACGCATCCGAGCTCATTTCAGGAATCAACCTTTTCGATTTCAGGAATCAACCTGTTCTACTTCAGCCTCAAATAACGAGCTTTAACACATTTTTCACGATAATCCGAGTTTCGGCGAATGCTGGTTTGTGGCACACCGGTACCCCCAAATGTCTTCAGTTGGTGCTCAAACTTTGCGTGGCCACTTTATCTGACCCGAGGAAAATTTTATGTGATTTCCGGAGAATTTTGTTCCGGGACTCCGGAATCCCGAAAAACCGTGTATTATACACTTCAATTTCAGCCGTTCGGAAAGTCGTTACGGACCCTGTTTCTTTTTCTCCCTGTTTTTCAATCACGCGTCTGAGCTCCTTTCAGGAATCAATTTGTTCTATTTCAGGAATCAACCTGTTCGATTTCAGGAATCAACCTGTTCGATTTCAGCCTCAAATAACGAGCTTTAACACATTTTTCACGATAATCCGAGTTTCGGCGAATGCTGGTTTGTGGCACACCGGCACCACCAAATGTCTTCCGTTGGTGCTCAAACTTTGCGTGGCCGCTTTATCTGACCCGAGAAACTTTATATGTGATTTCCGGAGAATTTTTATCCGGGACCTCGGAATCCCGAAAAACCGTGTATTATACACTTCAATTTGACCGTTCGGAAGGTCGACCGGACTTAGGACTGTTTCTTTTTCTCCCTGTTTTTCAATCACGTGTCCGAGCTCATTTCAGGAATCAACCTGTTCGATTTCAGGAATCAACCTGTTTAAGATCAGCCTCAAATAACGAGCTTTAACACATTTTTAACGATAATCCGAGTTTCGGCGAATGCTGGTTTGTGGCACACCGGCACCCCCAAATGTCTTCCGTTGATGCTCAAACATTGCGTGACCGCTTTATCTGACCCGAGGAACTTTCTATGTGATTTCCGGAGAATTTCGTTCCGGGATCCCGGAATCCCGAAAAACCGTGTATACACTTCAATTTCGGCCGTTCGGAAGGTCGTACCGGACCCTGTTTCTTTTTCTCCCTGTTTTTAAATCACGCATCCGAGCTCATTTCAGGAATCAACCTTTTCGATTTCAGGAATCAACCTGTTCGACTTCAGCCTCAAATAACGAGCTTTAACACATTTTTCACGATAATCCGAGTTTGGCGAATCTTTGGTTTGTGGCACACCGGTACCCCCAAATGTCTTCAGTTGGTGCTCAAACTTTGCGTGGCCACTTTATCTAACCCGAGGAAAATTTTATGTGATTTCCGGAGAATTTTGTTCCGGGACTCCGGAATCCCGAAAAACCGTGTATTATACACTTCAATTTCAACCGTTCGGGAAAGTCGTTAGGACCCTATTTCTCAAATAACGAGCTTTTTCTCCCAGTTTTTCAATCACGCGTCCGAGCTCCTTTCAGGAATCAACTTGTTCTATTTCAGGGGAATCAACCTGTTCGATTTCAGGAATCAACTTTCTTTTTTCGATTTGACCTCAAATAACGAGCTTTAACACATTTTTCACGATAATCCGAGTTTCGGCGAATGCTGGTTTGTGGCACACCGGCACCACCAAATGTCTTCCGTTTTTTTCTGAAGCTTTGTGTGGCCGCTTTATCTAACCCGAGGAACATTCAATGTGATTTCCGGAAAATTTTGTTCCGGGACTCCGGAATCCCGAAAAACCGTGTATTATACACTTCAATTTCAGCCGTTCGAAATCTCGTACCGGACCCTATTTCTTTTTCTCCCTGTTTTTCAATCACGCGTCCGAGCTCATTTCAGGAATCAACCTGTTCGATTTCAGCCTCAAATAACGAGATTTAACACATTTTTCACGATAATCCGAGTTTCGGCGAATCTTGGTTTTGTGGCACACCAAGCACCCCCAAATGTCTTCCGTTGGTGCTCAAACTTTGCGTGGCCGCTTTATCGACCCGAGAAACTTTATATGTGATTCCGGAGAATTTTTATCCGGGACCTCGGAATCCCGAAAAACCGTGTATTATACACTTCAATTTGGTAGTTCGGAAGGTCGTCAGGACCCGTTTCTTTTTCTCCCCGTTTTTCAATCACGCGTCCGAGCTCATTTAGGAATCAACCTGTTCGATTTCAGGAATCAACTGTTTAAGATCGCCTCAAATAACGAGCTTTAACACATTTTTAACGATAATCCGAGTTTCGGCGAATGCTGGTTTGTGGCACACCGGCACCCCCAAATGTCTTCCGTTGATGCTCAAACTTTGCGTGACCGCTTTATCTGACCCGAGGAACTTTCTATGTGATTTCCGGAGAATTTCGTTCCGGGATCCCGGAATCCCGAAAAACCGTGTATACACTTCAATTTCAGCCGTTCGGAAGGTCGTACCGGACCCTGTTTCTTTTTCTCCCTGTTTTTAAATCACGCATCCGAGCTCATTTCAGGAATCAACCTTTTCGATTTCAGGAATCAACCTGTTCGACTTCAGCCTCAAATAACGAGCTTTAACACATTTTTCACGATAATCCGAGTTTCGGCGAATGCTGGTTTGTGGCACACCGGTACCCCCAAATGTCTTCAGTTGGTGCTCAAACTTTGCGTGGCCACTTTATCTGACCCGAGGAAAATTTTATGTGATTTCCGGAGAATTTTGTTCCGGGACTCCGGAATCCCGAAAAACCGTGTATTATACACTTCAATTTTTAGTTCGGAAAGTCGTTCCGGACCTGTTTCTTTTTCTCCTGTTTTTCAATCACGCGTCGAGCTCCTTTTAGGAATCAACTTGTTCTATTTCGGAATCAACTTTGTTCGATTTCAGGAATCAACCTGTTCGATTTCAGCCTCAAATAACGAGCTTTAACACATTTTTCACGATAATCCGAGTTTCGGCGAATGCTGGTTTGTGGCACACCGGCACCACCAAATGTCTTCCGTTGGTGCTCAAACTTTGCGTGGCCGCTTTATCTGACCCGAGAAACTTTATATGTGATTTCCGGAGAATTTTTATCCGGGACGTCGGAATCCCGAGATCATTTGGAAAACCGTGTATTATACACTTCAATTTCGGCCGTTCGGAAAGTCGCATCGAACCCCGTTTCTTTTCTCCTGTTTTTCAATCACGCATCCGAGCGCCTTTCGGGAATCAACTTGTTCGATTTCAGAATCAACCTGTTCGATTTCGTGAATCAACTGTTCGATTTCAAACCTCAAATAACGAGCTTTAACACATTTTTCACGATAATCCGAGTTTGGCAGATATCTTTGGTTTGTGGCACACCAGCACCACCAAATATCTTCCGTTTTTTCCCAAGCTTTGCGTGGCCGCTTTATCGACCGAGGAACATTCAATGTGATTTGCGGAAAATTTTGTTCCGGGCCGGAATCCCGAAAAACCGTGTATTATACACTTCAATTTCAATAGTTCAAAGCTCGTATCGGACCGTTTATTTTTCTCCCTGTTTTTCAATCACGCGTCCGAGCTCATTTCAGGAATCAACCTGTTCGATTTCAGCCTCAAATAACGAGATTTAACACATTTTTCACGATAATCCGAGTTTCGGCGAATCTTTGGTTTTCAGGCACACCAAGCACCCCAAATGTCTTCCGTTGGTGCTCAAACTTTGTGTGGCCGCTTTATCTGACCCGAGAAACTTTATATGTGATTTCCGGAGAATTTTTATCCGGGACGTCGGAATCCCGAAAAACCGTGTATTATACACTTCAATTTCAGCCGTTCGGAAGGTCGTACCGGACCCTGTTTCTTTTTCTCCCTGTTTTTCAATCACGCGTCCGAGATCATTTCAGAAATCAACCTGTTCGATTTCAGGAATCAACCAGTTTCGATTTCACCTCAAATAACGAGCTTTAACACATTTTTAACGATAATCCGAGTTTCGGCGAATCTTTGGTTTTGTGCAACACGGCACCCCCAAATGTCTTCCGTTGATGATCAAACTTTGCGTGGCCGCTTTATCTGACCCGAGGAACTTTCTATTTGATTTCCGGAAAATTTTGTTCCAGGATCCCGGAATCCCGAAAAACCGTGTATTATACACTTCAATTTCAGCCGTTCGGAAGGTCGTACCGGACCCTGTTTCTTTTTCTCCCTGTTTTTCAATCACGCATCCGAGCTCATTTCAGGGGTCAACCTGTTCGATTTCAGGAATCAACGTGTTCGATTTCAGCCTCAAATAACGAGCTTTAACATAATTTTCACGATAATCCGAGTTTCGGCGAATGCTGGTTTGTGGCACAACAGCACCCCTAAATGTCTTCAGTTGGTGCTCAGACTTTGCGTGGGCACTTTATCTGACCCGAGGAAATTTTTATGTGATTTCCGGAGAATTTTGTTCCGGGACTCCGGAATCCCGAAAAACCGTGTATTATACACTTCAATTTCTGCCGTTCGGAAAGTCGTACCGAACCCTGTTTCTTTTTCTCCCTGTTTTTCAATCACGCGTCCGAGCGCCTTTCAGTAATCAGCCTGTTAGATTTCAGGAATCAACCTGTTCGTTTTCACCCTCAAATAACGAGCTTTAACACATTTTTAACGATAATCCGAGTTTCTGCGAATGCTGGTTTGTGGCACACCGGCACCCCCAAATGTCTTCCGTTGATGCTCAAACTTTGCGTGACCGCTTTATCTGACCCGAGGAACTTTCTATGTGGTTTCCGGAGAATTTTGTTCCGGGATCCTGGATCCCGAAAAACCGTGTAGACACTTCAATTTCAGCCGTTCGGAAAGTCGTACCGGACCTTGTTTCTTTTTCTCCCTGTATTTCAATCACGCATCCGAGCTCATTTCAGGAATCAACCTGTTCGATTTCAAATTCGATTTCAGCCTCAAATAACGAGCTTAAACATATTTTTCACGATAATCCGAGTTTCGGTGAATCTTTGGTTTGCACAACAAAGCACCCCAAATGTCTTCAGTTGGTGCTCAAACTTTGCGTGGCTGCTTTATCTGACCCGAGGAAATTTCTATGTGATTTCCGGAGAATTTTGTTCCGGGACTCCGGAATCCCGAAAAACCGTGTATTATACACTTCAATTTCAGCCGTTCGGAAAGTCGTTCCGGACCCTATTTCTTTTTCTCCTTGTTTTTCAATCACGCGTCCGAGCGCATTTCAGAATCAACTGTTCGATTTCAGAATCAACCTGTTCGATTTCGACCTCAAATAACGAGCTTTAACACATTTTTCACGATAATCCGAGTTTTGCGAATCTTTGGTTTGTGGCACACGGCACCACCAAATGTCTTCCGTTTTTTCCGAAGCTTTGTGTGGCCGCTTTATCGACCCGAGGAACATTCAATGTGATTTTAGGAAAATTTTGTTCGGGACCCCGGATCAAAAACCGTGTATTATACACTTCAATTTCACCGTTCGAAATCTCACCGGACCCTATTTCTTTTTCTCCTGTTTTTCAATCACGCGTCCGAGCTCATTTGAAAAATCAACCTGTTCGATTTGACCTCAAATAACGAGATTTAACACATTTTTCACGATAATTCGAGTTTCGGCGAATCTTGGTTTCAGGCACACCGGCACCCCAAATGTCTTCCGTTGGTGCTCAAACTTTGCGTGGCTGCTTTATCGACCGAGAAACTTTATATGTGATTTCCGGAGAATTTTTATCCGGGACCTCGGAATCCTGAAAAACCGTGTATTATTATACACTTCAATTTCGGTAGTTCGGAAGGTAAATAGGACCTGTTTCTTTTTCTCCTGTTTTTCAATCACGCGTCCGAGCTCATTTCAGGAATCAACCTGTTCGATTTCAGGAATCAACTTTGTTTAAGATCACCTCAAATAACGAGCTTTAACACATTTTTAACGATAATCCGAGTTTCGGCGAATGCTGGTTTGTGGCACACCGGCACCCCCAAATGTCTTCCGTTGATGCTCAAATTTTGCGTGACCGCTTTATCTGACCCGAGGAACTTTCTATGTGATTTCCGGAGAATTTCGTTCCGGGATCCCGGAATCCCGAAAAACCGTGTATACACTTCAATTTGTAGTTCGGAAGGTCGTCAGGACCTGTTTCTTTTTCTCCCTGTTTTTAAATCACGCATCCGAGCTCATTTCAGGAATCAACCTTTTCGATTTCAGGAATCAACCTGTTCTACTTCAGCCTCAAATAACGAGCTTTAACACATTTTTCACGATAATCCGAGTTTCGGCGAATGCTGGTTTGTGGCACACCGGTACCCCCAAATGTCTTCAGTTGGTGCTCAAACTTTGCGTGGCCACTTTATCTGACCCGAGGAAAATTTTATGTGATTTCCGGAGAATTTTGTTCCGGGACTCCGGAATCCCGAAAAACCGTGTATTATACACTTCAATTTCAGCCGTTCGGAAAGTCGTTACGGACCCTGTTTCTTTTTCTCCCTGTTTTTCAATCACGCGTCTGAGCTCATTTCAGGAATCAATTTGTTCTATTTCAGGAATCAACCTGTTCGATTTCAGGAATCAACTGTTCGATTTCAGCCTAAATAACGAGCTTTAACACATTTTTCACGATAATCCGAGTTTCGGCGAATCTTTGGTTTGTACACACCGGCACCACCAAATGTCTTCCGTTGGTGCTCAAACTTTGCGTGGCCGCTTTATCTGACCCGAGAAACTTTATATGTGATTTCCGGAGAATTTTTATCCGGGACGTCGGAATCCCGAAAAACCGTGTACTATACACTTCAATTTGAGCCGTTCGGAAGGTCGTACCGGACCCTATTTTTTTTTCTCCCTGTTTTTCAATCACGCGTCCGAGATCATTTCAGGAATCAACCTGTTCGATTTCAGGAATCAACCGATTCGATTTGACCTCAAATAACGAGCTTTAACACATTTTTAACGATAATCCGAGTTTCGGCGAATGCTGGTTTGTGGCACACCGGCACCCCCAAATGTCTTCCGTTGATGATCAAACTTTCCGTGACCGCTTTATCTGACCCGGGGAACTTTCTATGTGATTTCCGGAGAATTTTGTTCCGTGATCCCGGAATCCCGAAAAACCGTGTATACACTTCAATTTCAGCCGTTCGGAAGGTCGTACCGGACTCTGTTTCTTTTTCTCCCTGTTTTTAAATCACGCATCCGAGCTCATTTCAGGAATCAACCTGTTCGATTTCAGGAATCAACCTGTTCGATTTCAGCCTCAAATAACGAGCTTTAACACATTTTTAACGATAATCCGAGTTTCGGCGAATGCTGGTTTGTGGCACACCGGCACCCCCAAATGTCTTCCGTTGATGATCAAACTTTCCGTGACCGCTTTATCTGACCAGAGGAACTTTCTATGTGATTTCCGGAGAATTTTGTTCCGTGATCCCGGAATCCCGAAAAACCGTGTATACACTTCAATTTCAGCCGTTCGGAAGGTCGTACCGGACTCTGTTTCGTTTTCTCCCTGTTTTTAAATCACGCATCCGAGCTCATTTCAGGAATCAACCTGTTCGATTTCAGGAATCAACCTGTTCGATTTCAGCCTCAAATAACGAGCTTTAACACATTTTTCACGATAATCCGAGTTTCGGCGAATGCTGGTTTGTGGCACACCGGTACCCCCAAATGTCTTCCGTTGGCGCTCAAACTTTGCGTGGTCGCTTTATCTGACCCGAGAAACTTTCTATGTGATTTCCGGAGAATTTTGGTCCGGGACCCCGGAATTCCGAAAAACCATGTATTATACACTTCAATTTCAGCCGTTCGGAAGGTAAATCACGGACCTGTTTCTTTTTCTCCTGTTTTTAAATCACGCATCCGAGCTCATTTCAGGAATCAACCTTTTCGATTTCAGGAATCAACCTTTCGACTTGACCTCAAATAACGAGCTTTAACACATTTTTCACGATAATCCGAGTTTCGGCGAATGCTGGTTTGTGGCACACCGGTACCCCCAAATGTCTTCAGTTGGTGCTCAAACTTTGCGTGGCCACTTTATCTAACCCGAGGAAAATTTTATGTGATTTCCGGAGAATTTTGTTCCGGGACTCCGGAATCCCGAAAAACCGTGTATTATACACTTCAATTTCAACCGTTCGGAAAGTCGTTCCGGACCCTGTTTCTTTTTCTCCCTGTTTTTCAATCACGCGTCGAGCTCCTTTCAGGAATCAACTTGTTCTATTTCAGAATCAACCTGTTCGATTTCAGAATCAACTTTGTTCGATTTGACCTCAAATAACGAGCTTTAACACATTTTTCACGATAATCCGAGTTTCGGCGAATGCTGGTTTGTGGCACACCGGCACCACCAAATGTCTTCCGTTTTTTCTCAAGCTTTGCGTGGCCGCTTTATCTGACCCGAGGAACATTCTATGTGATTTCCGGAAAATTTTGTTCCGGGACTCGGAATCCCGAAAAACCGTGTATTATACACTTCAATTTCACCGTTTGGAAATCTCGTCACCGGACCTATTTCTTTTTCTCCTGTTTTTCAATCACGCGTCCGAGCTCATTTCGGGGAATCAACTGTTCGATTTCGACCTCAAATAACGAGATTTAACACATTTTTCACGATAATCCGAGTTTCGGCGAATCTTTGGTTTCAGGCACACGGCACCCCCAAATGTCTTCCGTTGGTGCTCAAACTTTGCGTGGCCGCTTTATCTGACCCGAGAAACTTTATATGTGATTCCCGGAGAATTTTTATCCGGGACCTCGGAATCCCGAAAAACCGTGTATTATACACTTCAATTTCAGCCGTTCGGAAGATCGTACCGGACCCTGTTTCTTTTTCTCCCTGTTTTTCAATCACGCGTCCGAGCTCATTTCAGGAATCAACCTGTTCGATTTCAGGAATCAACCTGTTTAAGATCAGCCTCAAATAACGAGCTTTAACACATTTTTAACGATAATCCGAGTTTCGGCGAATGCTGGTTTGTGGCACACCGGCACCCCCAAATGTCTTCCGTTGATGCTCAAACTTTGCGTGACCGCTTTATCTGACCCGAGGAACTTTCTATGTGATTTCCGGAGAATTTCGTTCCGGGATCCCGGAATCCCGAAAAACCGTGTATACACTTCAATTTCAGCCGTTCGGAAGGTCGTACCGGACCCTGTTTCTTTTTCTCCCTGTTTTTAAATCACGCATCCGAGCTCATTTCAGGAATCAACCTTTTCGATTTCAGGAATCAACCTGTTCGACTTCAGCCTCAAATAACGAGCTTTAACACATTTTTCACGATAATCCGAGTTTCGACGCGAATCTTTGGTTTGTGGCACACCGGTACCCCAAATGTCTTCGTTGGTGCTCAAACTTTGCGTGGCCACTTTATCTGACCCGAGGAAAATTTTATGTGATTTCCGGAGAATTTTGTTCCGGGACTCCGGAATCCGAAAAACCGTGTATTATACACTTCAATTTAGTAGTTCGGAAAGTCGTTAGGACTGTTTCTTTTTTCTCCTGTTTTTCAATCACGCGTCGAGCTCCTTTTAGGAATCAACTTGTTCTATTTCAGAATCAACTGTTCGATTTCGGGAATCAACCTCGTTCGATTTCAAACCTCAAATAACGAGCTTTAACACATTTTTCACGATAATCCGAGTTTCGGCGAATCTTGGTTTGTGGCACACCGCACCACCAAATGTCTTCCGTTGGTGCTCAAACTTTGCGTGGCCGCTTTATCTGACCCGAGAAACTTTATATGTGATTTCCGGAGAATTTTTATCCGGGACGTCGGAATCCCGAAAAACCGTGTATTATACACTTCAATTTCAGCCGTTCGGAAAGTCGCATCAACCCTGTTTCTTTTTCTCCTGTTTTTCAATCACGCATCCGAGCGCCTTTCAGGAATCAACTTGTTCGATTTCAGGAATCAACCTGTTCGATTTCGGGAATCAACTTGTTCGATTTCGGCCTCAAATAACGAGCTTTAACACATTTTCACGATAATCGAAGTTTCGGCGTATCTTTGGTTTGTGGCACACCAGCACCACCAAATATCTTCCGTTTTTTCCCAAGCTTTGCGTGGCCGCTTTATCTGACCCGAGGAACATTCAATGTGATTTGCGGAAAATTTTGTTCCCGGACCCCGGAATCCCGAAAAACCGTGTATTATACACTTCAATTTCGTACCGTTCAAAGCTCATCGGACCACTGTTTATTTTTCTCCTGTTTTTCAATCACGCGTCCGAGCTCATTTCAGGAATCAACCTGTTCGATTTCAGCCTCAAATAACGAGATTTAACACATTTTTCACGATAATCCGAGTTTGGCGAATCTTTGGTTCAGGCACACCGGCACCCCCAAATGTCTTCCGTTGGTGCTCAAACTTTGTGTGGCCGCTTTATCTGACCCGAGAAACTTTATATGTGATTTCCGGAGAATTTTTATCCAGGGACGTCGGAATCCCAAAACCGTGTATTATACACTTCAATTTCGGCCATTCGGAAGGTCGTCACAGGACCTGTTTCTTTTTCTCCTGTTTTTCAATCACGCGTCCGAGATCATTTCGGGAATCAACCTGTTCGATTTCAGGAATCAACCTTTGTTCGATTCGATTTCGACCTCAAATAACGAGCTTTAACACATTTTTCACGATAATCCGAGTTTCGGCGAATCTTTGGTTTGTGCAACAGGCACCCCCAAATGTCTTCCGTTGATGATCAAACTTTGCGTGGCCGCTTTATCGACCGAGGAACTTTCTATTTGATTTCGGAAAATTTTGTTCCAGGATCCGAATCCGAAAAACCGTGTATTATACACTTCAATTTCTGCTCGGAAGGTCGCATCGGACCCTGTTTCTTTTTCTCCCATATTTCAATCACGCATCCGAGCTCATTTCAGGAATCAACCTGTTCGATTTCGGGAATCCACCTGTTCGATTTCAGCCTCAAATAACGAGCTTTAACATAATTTTCACGATAATCCGAGTTTCGGCGAATCTTTGGTTTGTGCACAACAAAGACCCCAAATGTCTTCAGTTGGTGCTCGGACTTTGCGTGGGCACTTTATCTCGACCCGAGGAAATTTTTATGTGATTTCGGAGAATTTTGTTCGGGACTCGGAATCGAAAAACCGTGTATTATACACTTCAATTTACCGTTCGGAAAGTCGATCAACCCTGTTTCTTTTTCTCCTCGTTTTTCAATCACGCGTCCGAGCGCATTTTCAGAATCAGCCTGTTCGATTTCGGGAATCAACCTGTTCGTTTTCACCCTCAAATAACGAGCTTTAACACATTTTTAACGATAATCCGAAGTTTTTGCGAATCTTTGGTTTTGGCACACCGGCACCCCCAAATGTCTTCCGTTGATGCTCAAACTTTGCGTGACCGCTTTATCTGACCTGAGGAACTTTCTATGTGGTTTCCGAGAATTTTTGTTCGGGATCCTGGATCCCAAAACCGTGTAGACACTTCA